>NW_010966697.1:60358-61004 GCF_000463585.1 Tarenaya hassleriana
CGTTCTGCCTAACCGTGGCCCGTCCGTTCCACCACGTAGAACGGACGGTCTGCGTGCTAACGTGGACCGTCCGTTCTAGTCACCAGAACAGACGGACCACGCGTCTGGACCGTCGGGTCTGTCAGTTGGCAAGATTATCCTAGCGTTCACACAGTCATAAATCCACTGTGGCTGGATGTATTCCCTTGACAGGTACAAATGACCTTGGCTTGCCTTATCAACAATCTGCAATTTACCAAGAAAAAGGAAAAGACGTCCATCTACCTTTTCGTCTAGATAGAAAAAATGGGGAAATGGTGAGAAGCTATACACAAGGCTGACCTGATGTGTGATAGTTTCATTATCTTCCTTGAAAGGTGCAACTTCACCTTCCCAAGACACGACACCTCCAAAAGACGGAATGACAAAAAGCAACGACTCTCTCGGAACCTATAAAAGAGAACAAAAAAATAAAAATTGCAATAGAATGATTCCGAATCTTTTGGAACATATATTCCTACTTTCATGTTGCATAGAGTGCAGGAGTTCGAGATTTTGGGTCTACAGGAGAATCCGGATCAGTTTCGGATCTGATCGGGGCCGAGAACGTCGGAGAACGCGATCTGATCGCGTAGTCCTGCCCTAGACCGTCCGTTCTGGGTATGCC
>NW_010966697.1:68489-71662 GCF_000463585.1 Tarenaya hassleriana
CGCAGGACGTTTGACGTAATCAAAGCACGCAACTCCTCATGTTGGATTCCGTAGATATCTCAGGTCTTAGGATCCAATCATGGAACCGTCATATGAGATTCAAGTCATGACGCTAGTCCATGATCTTCGGGGGAAGTTCATGCTTTGTGATGGCTGCGCTAATTTCGGTGCTCAATGCTACGGTCTCTTTTTCCACTACCCGCTTCTTCGTCAAAATATCTTTTAGGAACTTCGCATATGAAGGCATTTGGAGGATTGCCTCATGGAAAGGCATCGTAATCTCCATCTTCTTCATCATTTCCGCAAACTTTCCAAATTGACTGTCCTCATTAAATTTCTTTAAGCGAGAAGGAAAAGGTATCGGGGGTAGCTTAGGTGGAGGAGGAATGTAGACTGGTTCTTTCTCCTGTTCTTGCACTTTAGGAGTGTCTTCCTCTACAGATTTTCCTTTTTCTTCTCTTGTTAGCCTTGGAGGTGTTGTCTTCACAACCATCGGAGGGATGACCTCCGGAAGTTGTTTTTGTTGGTTTAGTGCTCTATGATGTACTGATTATGAGCTTTATTGAGATACATTCGATGTATTGATACTTTCTATGTGTTTTTATGAGAGTATTTTATTCATTACATGTTCTTGCATGCTAGATCTGTTATGAAATCCATGTATCATTATGAATTATGCTTAACTCCCTAGTCTTGTGTCATTATGGGAATGATGACATAATAAGACTAGTATGATGTGTGATTGATGATCACATAGATGATCATAGGTATTGGATACGATCACGATCATAGGTATTCGTTGGAGAACGGAATACTGGAATGACCCGCATGAGATTGTCACATGGACTAGCGTCATGACTTGAATCTCATATGACGGTTCCATGATTGGATCCTAAGACCTGAGATATCTACGGAATCCAACATGAGGAGTTGCGTGCTTTGATTACGTCAAACGTCCTGCGTAACAGGAGGACTATAAAGGCGTGTATCAGGTACGAAACGAATCATGTACTGGATTGTAGATAGTCAAGACGGGATTTGTACCTCTCGTAAAAGAGAGAGATATCGCTGGGCCCCTCGTGTGAGCGAGACTGTAGAAATGTGTGGCCGCACTATAGACGAATGTCGTCTATTTCAGACAGTCAAACTCAGTTAACGAGAAAGCAGTCGAATCAGATAAGGTGGCTTGTCCATGCCTTATGTTCGACGTATGATATCGCGATACAAAGGGATCATCTACCGGAATCATCTCTGGCGTTCGTAAAGATCACGAACACACTCTATTCGAGATAGGTAGTCATAGTGTCTTGCTAGAGACCGCCTATGACTTGTATATCCGGAATAGAGATTTCGGACTATACTGCTATGTCGAATGAGCCTACAGGGTCACACACGCAGGGAAGGACGAATACACGAGAGAAAACGACGGAAAACCGAGGCGGAAGGGTCCAGACCGGACGGACCGAAAGGTTCGGAACGGACGGTCCAGACCCTACGGTCCAGACGTGTGGTCCGTCCGTTCTGGAGACTGGAACGGACGTTCCACATTAGCACGCAGACCGTCCGTTCTACGTGGTGGAACGGACGGTCCACGTTTTAGGCAGACCGTCCGTTCTACACACTGGAACGGACGGTCCCAGTGCTTTTCTGGACCGTCCGTTCCGGGTTCCGGTTTTCCGAAAATTAAACCGAAATTAGGGTTAAATCACTATATAAGATAGAGATTAAAACCCTAATGAAGGAGAGACTTTTAGCAGCCGACTTTTGGTGTTCTTGGAGAGTTTTTGGTGAGATCCAAAAGACTCAATAAGTTCTAAGTCTCGTTTTCTCAAAGTGCACATATCGAATAGAGATTCGAGTCCTAGCAGACAAGTTCCAATCGTTGGAATCCATCCCGAGGTGTGGATACGTGTAGAGGGCGAGGTAATCTTCCTGCCTTTCGTGATCAGAACGATTCATCGATAGAGACAGGCCCCGGATCGATTGAGGTAAGCGTTCTTAACGTTTCTACGATTTCAATAGCAGCATGGTTCTAGGGTTCTATAATTTTTGTTTTACATCCGCTGCGCAAACCCTAGAATCGATCTCTTAGGAATAGGATTCGCTCATGAGATCCCAGGAAACCCAACAGTGGTGCCCAAGACTGTGCTTGCTGTCGAGAAAAGCTCCAGCAAGAAGCGGCGGGGTAAAGCCAAGTAAAAGGCGGCGAAAAAGGCAAAAGTTGCCTCTACGCCTAAGCCTAAGCCCGATAAGGGTGACTGTCATTACTGCGGAGTGTCTGGACACTGGAAGCGTAATTGTCACCTTTACTTGGAGGATCTGAAGGACAAGAAGCTTGGTGAAGCTCCTGCCTCAGGTATCCAAGAAGCTAACATCTGTACTATATCTTCTTGGGTATTGGATACCGGAAGTGCCTCACACATTTGTGGAAATGTGCAGGGACTAAGAAGAAGTAGGATGCTAGCTAAGGGAGAAGCGGATCTACGCGTCGGAAATGGAGCAAGAGTTGCTGCATTGTGTGTTGGCGTTTACGATTTGCAACTTCTTTCTGGACTTGTTTTAGAGCTTAGTAATTGTTACTATGTTCCTGCGATTAGCAGAAACATTATTTCTATTTCATGTCTGGATTTGGATGGTTTTCGATTTGTGATTGAGAACTCGAGTTTGATGATTTATCGAGACGATATTTACTATGGTAATGGTTATCTAGTTAATGGTTTATACGTCTTGAATGATCAGCCTTCAAACTCAACGATACGTCATCCATCTATAGGTGAGTACTAAACGGTTTAAGCCGAACGACTTAAACCCGATCTTCCTCTGACATTGTCGTCTAGGCCATATAAACGAGAAGCGCATTCAGAAGCTTCATTCTGAAGGTCTTCTGGATTCATTTGACTTTGAGTCTCTTGAATCTTGCGAGTCTTGTTTGATGGGCAAGATGACAAAGCATCCTTTCAAGGGGAAAGGACAGAGAGTGACAGAGTTATTGGATCTGATACATAGTGATGTATGCGGACCAATGAGCTGTCCAGCTAGAGGAGGTTATCTGTATTTCGTTACGTTCACTGATGATTTCAGTCGATACGGTTATGTCTATTTGATGAGACATAAGTCTGAAACACTTGAAATGTTCAAGGCTTTCAGAAACGAAGTGCAGAACCAGCTTGGCA
>NW_010966697.1:72258-82153 GCF_000463585.1 Tarenaya hassleriana
GATGGCAACGTGCACACGTATAAGGCACGACTTGTGGCGAAAGGATTCCGTCAGATTCATGGTATTGACTATGATGAGACCTTTTCGCCCGTAGTTATTCTGAAGTCCATCAGGATCCTACTTGCCATCGCCGCATATTACGACTATGAGATATGGTAAATGGATGTCAAGACCGCGTTCCTTAACGGGAATTTGACCGAGGATGTGTACATGACACAACTCGAAGGTTTTGTCGATCCTAGGAACCCGAGGATGGTGTGCAAGCTTCAGAGGTCCATTTATGGACTGAAGCAGGCTTTGAGGAGCTGGAACCTTCGCTTTGATGAGACAATCAAAAATTTTGGTTTCTCACAGAACGAAGACGAGCCATGTGTTTACAAGAAGGCTAGTGGGAGCACAGTTGTATTTCTAGTGTTGTACGTGGATGACATTCTCCTTGTAGGGAATGACGTTCCTACCTTGCAAGACGTTAAGTCTTGGCTAGGAACGCAGTTTTCTATGAAGGAACTAGGAGAAACGGCCTATATTTTAGGCATCAAGATCTATAGAGATAGATCGAGGCGTCTTCTAGGACTGTGTCAGAGTACTTACATCGATATGGTCTTGAAACGGTTCAAGATGCAAGATTCCAAGACAGGAACCTTACGGATGAGCAGTGGCACAGTTCTCTGCAAGAGTTAGTGTCCTACGACACCTGATGAGCGAGAACGTATGGACTAGATTCCATATGCTTCGGCAATTGGATCCATCATGTATGCCATGCTTTGTACTCGACCGGATGTATCCTACGCGTTGAGCATTACGAGTAGATACCAGTCAGATCCAGGTGAGTCGCACTGGATCGCCGTCAAGAACATCCTGAAGTACTTGAGAAGGACTAAGGATGTGTTCTTGGTATACGGTGGGTCGGAAGACGAGCTCGCTGTAAGAGGTTACACCGATGCTAGTTTTCAGTCAGACCCGGATGACTACAGATCGCAGTCTGGCTAAGTTTTCTGCTTGAACGGAGGCGCTGTTAGCTGGAAGAGTTCCAAGCAGGCGACCGTTGCAGATTCTACTACAGAAGCTGAGGACATTGCAGCGTCGGACGCAGCAAAGGAAGCTGTTTGGATCAGAAAGTTTGTTGGTGACTTGGGTGTCATTCCGAGTGCTGATAGCCCCATTGCTCTGTATTGTGACAACAATGGAGCGATCGCACAAGCGAAAGAACCCAGATCCCATCAACGATCCAAACACATACTCAGACATTTCACCTTATCAGGGAGATTATAGACAAAGGAGACGTGCACATTTGCAGAGTGTCGACAGATGACAACATTGCCGATCCATTGACGAAGCCTCTCCCTTCGTCGAACCATGAGGGTCATGTTAGGGATATGGGCATTAGATGTTTAGCAGTTCATGATTAGAGCAAGTGGGAGATTGTTGGTTTAGTGCTCTATGATGTACTGATTATGAGCTTTGTACAGATACATTCGATGTATTGATACTTTCTATATGTTTTTTTTATGAGAGTATCTTGTTCATTACATGTTCCTGCATGCTAGATCTGTTATGAAATCCATGTATCATTAGGAATGATACTAAACTCCCTAGTCTTATGTCGTTATGGGAATAACGACATAATAAGACTAGTATGATGTGTGATTGATGATCACATAGATGATCATAGGTATTGGATACGATCACAATCATAGGTATTCGTTGCAGAACGGAATACTGGACTGACCCGCATGAGACTTGAATCTCATATGACAGTTCCATGATTGGATCCTAAGACCTGAGATATCTACGGAATCCAACATGAGGAGTTACGGCTTTGATTACGTCAAAGTCCTGCGTAACAGGAGGACTATAAAGGCGTGTATCAGGTACGAGACGAATCATGTACTGGATTGTAGATAGTCAAGACGGGATTTGTACCTCTCGTAAAAGAGAGAGATATCGCTGGGCCCCTCGTGTGAGCGAGACTGTAGAAATGTGTGGCCGCACTATAGACGAACGTCGTCTATTTCAGACAGTCGCACTCAGTGAATAAGAAAGCAGTCGAATCAGATAAGGTGGCTTGTCCATGCCTTATATTCGACATATGATATCGTGATACAAAAGGATCATCAACCGGAATCATCACTGGCGTTCGTAAGATCACGAACAAACTCTATTCGAGATAGGTAGTCATAGTGTCTTGCTAGAGACCGCCTATGACTTGTATATCCGGAATAGAGATTTCGGGATATACTGCTATATCGAATGAGCCTACAGGGTCACACACGCAGGGAAGGACAAATGCACGAGAAAACGTCGAAAAATCTGGACAGAGGTCCGGACCGTCCGGTCTAGGAGTAGACCGAACAGACCGGAACATCTAGTCCGAACGGACCAAATAGTTGGACCGAATGGACTAGAGAGTTCAGTCCGAACGGACCAAATGTTGGACCGAACGGACTGACCCATCAGTTCGAACGGACCCAGTTATGAAACTGGTCCGAACGGACCAAGTGTCCAGACCGAACGGACTACTAAGCAGTCCGTTCGGTCTGGGGTTCTGATTTAGTTTTAAAGTCCGAATCTAGGGTTAATCACTTGAATAAGAGGAGAAAAATAACCCTAACACTAAGGAGCCTACCTAGAGAACTTTTTCAGACCTTTTTGGAGAGTGACTAAGAGAACTTCAAGAGACCTTTTGGAGAGTCTAGAGCATCTAAGAAGTGATCTAAGTCTCGTTTTTCTCAAAGCACATTATCGAATAGAAGATTCGAGTCCTAGCAGACAAGTTCTAAAGGTTGGAATCCATCCCGAGGTGTGGATACGTGTAGAGGGCGAGGTATTCTATCTGCCTATAGTGATCTGACGAACACATCAATTGAAACAGGCCCCGGATCGATTGAGGTAAGCGTTCTAACGTTTCTACAAGATCATGCATGATAGGTTTTAGGGTTTTATCAAATTTTTGTTTTGCATCCGCTGCGCAAACCCTAGAACTGATCTCTTAGGAATCAGATTCGCTCATGAGATCCCAGGAAAACCCAACATGTTGGTGTGATGAGTCCATAAAACCCCGAACTTTTTAAAAATTTACCGAAAATCTCTCATGTTTGACAACTCAAACAAAAATGATAATGTGATAATAACATAGTTTCTAAGTTATACACACGTCATCATAATTATACCACATCATCATTTTAAACAAAATTTAAATTGAATAAATTATTTAAATTAATATATATACATACAAATTCACACATACATATATATTAAAAATAAAATTATTTATAATTAATAAAAAATATATTTACATACAACATATATGTATATTATAACTAATACATATACATACATATATACATATTAAAATAAAATTAATTATAACTAACATATATACATGTAATATATATATATTAAAAATCATATGTATATATATATTAGTTATACATACAACATATACATATTAAAATAAAAATAATTATAACAAATAGATATACAATATATATTTAAAAACAATATGTATATGTATATATTATTTATATTATAATTTATAATATACATACATATATATATATATGTTGTAGGTATATATTTGTATTTTATTGATTATAATTAATTTTATTTTAATATGTATATATATATATATATGTATATGTATTATGAATTTTTATATATATGTTGTATGTACATATATGTGTTATATTAATTATAAATAATTTTATTTTTAATATATATATATATATATATATGTGAATTTGTATGCATATATATTCATTATTCAATTTAATTTTTTTTAAAAATGATGATGTGACATCAGATGATGTGTGTATAATTTGGAAGTCATGTCATTGTCACATCAATATTTTTGTGTGAGTTGTCAAACACGGAGGGTTTTCGGTGAATTTTTAAAAAGTTCAGGGTTTTATGGGTTAATCACATTAAGTATAAGATTTAATTAGTAACAAAAAAAGTACATAGTTTTTTCATCGATCTGAGAAGAGTACATGATTTTTTTGGCTAATTTTCCAATTTTTAGAATAATTTTATGCGGAAATTAAAAGGAAAAAACTCCTCAAAATTCTCACACTTGTAATTTGGTGAAAAAATCCTATACTTTTTAGTGTGTCTAATTATTCTTAAATTTGAAAAAGTGACTTAATAATTTCTGAAGTTGTTTGAAAGAGTCATATTGATTCTTAATGTAAGTTGACCAAAATAATATTATTATAAAATTATACGTAGTGTTGAGATGTCAAGATATATCAGAATTTGTACTATACGCAGAACCAAATTTAATAAACTTGGTTTAATAAAATCGGTTCGAAATAATAATAAATCCGATACAAAAAACAAACTAACTGAAACGAACTGAAACCACTTTCGTAACAAAACATCGGTTATTCTAACTATTCATTTAATAAAATTACCAAAACAAAAAAAAATTGAAAAGCATGTTTGAAGAAAAATTAATACCATGTTAAAAAATAACTTTAACCAAATAATCATAACTCAATCCCATCATAAATCCTTATAAAATAAAATCAAAATAAAACAAACCAAAATCGATATCATATGGTCCATAGTCGATGCCACTTATTCCAAGATAACAGTTTCCCAGAATGCGAGAGATGATGGTTGTGATGCTCTATGATGATCATATGATATGAGAACTATGTATGATATGATGAATTCATTGGATGAATGCATTGTTTGTCCATTATTTATTTTGTAATATTTGATAAATAATGATATCCATGAATCATTATGAACGATCCTAAATTCCCTAGTCGCTTGTCATTGTGGGAGCAATGATGAATTAAGACTAACATGAGACGTGATGGGTGATCATAGTGATGATCATGTGTATTGGATACGGATCACGGTCATGATTACTTGTTTGGAACAAGTGACTGGATGACTCACACGAGATTGTCGATTGGATTTTATCCATGACTTGAATCTCACTTGATGATTCACTTTGGATCCTCAGACCTGAGATATCTATTGTATCCATCATGAGGAGTAATATACTTTGACTGCGTCAAACGCGTCTTTAACCGTATGATTATAAAGGCGTGGTTCGGGTACATTACGAATCATGTAATGGATAGTAGATAGTCAAGATGGAACTTTGTCCCTCTTGAAAGAGAGAGATATTGCTTGGGCCCGTCGTAGGAGTGAGACTGTAGAAATGTGTGGCCGCACTATAGGTAAATGTCATCTATCTCTTAATTACAGTCTACTCGGGATACGCCAAAGCAATCGAACTATAAGTTCGATTATGATATCGCGAGACAAAGAGGATCATCGTTGGAGCTATCTCTTGTTTTTCGGTTAGATCACATCTAACTCTTTCCAATACGGATAATCATAATTTCTTGCTAGAGACCGCTTATGATTTATAAAGCGAGATTGGATCTCGGGTTTACTGTCGTTTTCGGAAATCATGCAAACAAGCAATAGACACAGCGATATACAGAGAACCAGGCTCTGATACCACTGTTGGGTTCCCTACGAGTTCCTAGCATGCGATCTCATCGATCTAGGGTTTGGTTTCTAGGTTTCATGCAGCGAAAGAAAAAGATCTAAACCTAGCCAAACGTCACACAAAACCAATTGTGCAATAACCCGAAAGAACGTGTATATTACCGTGGGATTCGAATACTTACCTCTTTCCTGAAGATCTGAAGATCACCAAGAGCTGAAAGTACAGCTCCTCTACACCTATCCACACCGACGGAAAGGATTCCAAACACTTTTGGAACTGATCTGCTAGGATCTGTGAAGTGATTAGGGTTTCCGAGACTTAGGATCGAATCCTGGGAACTAGAACCTCAAAAGAACGATTTCTCTTGTGTTCTAGATCTGTCTAGGAGTTCAGAATAACTCTCTCTTTTTTATAGGACGGCGTCCCATAATCCTTATATTAAGTCTTAAACCCTAATCCTTGTAAAAAGGAAATCTTTCCGAGATCTGACTCGGTCCGAGTCAAAACATTGATTCGGTCGAGTCAGAACGAATCAGGCCAAGCCCATCTTCAACTTTTGACTCGGTCCATTTCAAAACTTTGACTCGGTCCGAGTCAAAACATCAGCCAAGCCCAAAACACTTTCTGGGCTTCGACTCGCATGGAGCTGACTCGGTCCGAGTCAAATACTGACTCGGTCCGAGTCAGAAGACTGAATTCGCCCGACAATCTGATTTGAACCGAAAAACCGTTTGTTCGACCAAATGCAAGTCTTCCTTTCCGATACTTCACACATAAGTCCATCCCTAATGGTGTGTGACCCTGTAGGCCCATTCGTAGTGGCAGCAGCCTCGAGAACCATTCCCCATCTACAAGTCATGGTTAGCCTATAGCAAGACGCCGTGACCAACCACCTTGAATTGAGTTAGAGGTGATCTAACCGAGGCAATAACAGCTCGAGTTCTGATCCTTTGTCTCACGATATCATATGTTGAACAAGGGCATGGTTTGAGCCACCCTTCAAGTTCAACTGCTTTCTCGTCTTAGCAAATCAACTAATAAAATAGATGCAACTTCATCTATAGCGTGGCCACATGTTTTCATAGTCCGATTTCCACGAGAGGGCCCAGCGATATCTCTCCGGTTAAGGAGGTGACAAGTCCCATATTGCATGTCTACTATCTCCATATGATTCGTGAACGTATATGATCAACGCCGTTATAATCATTCGGTTAAAGACGACGTTTGACGCAGTCAAGACACGCCACTCCTCATATCAGATACACCAGACATCTCAGGTCTGAGGATCCAAGAACGAACCGATGTATGAGATTCAAGTCATAGGTTCCAGCTCCTCGAAGCCTGCTTCAGCCCATACATGGACCTCTGAAGCTTGCACACCATCCTCGGGTTCCTTGGATCGACAAAACCTTCGGGTTGTGTCATGTACACATCCTCTGTCAAGTTCCCGTTAAGGAACGCGGCCTTGACGTCCATTTGCCATATCTCATAGTCGTAATATGCGGCTATGGCAAGTAGGATCCTGATGGACTTCAGCATAACTACAGGCGAAAACGTCTCATCATAGTCAATACCATGAATTTGACGGAATCCTTTCGCCACAAGTCGTGCCTTATACGTGTGCACGTTGCCATCCATGTCGGTCTTCTTCTTGAAGATCCACTTGCATCCGATGGGTTTTATCCCTTCAGATGCATCAACCAGAGTCCATACTTGGTTGTCTGACATGGATTGCATCTCAGACTTCATAGCCTCGCGCCATTTCTCAGAATCGGGACTCGCCATAGCCTCTGGGTATGTGGTAGACTCGTCATGTTCTAATAACGTGAGTTCCTCATTCCCAGTCACGAGAAATCCATATCTGGTTGGCTCTTGGCGAATCCTGCCTGATCTCCGAGGTTCATTCGTCAAAGGTTGAGTCACAACCGGCAGTGAAACAGGTTGAACTTCTTCAACTTGTTCACTCGGCTCAGCATCTACATGCTGCTCTCGAACTTCCTCAAGTTCGACCCTACTCCCACTGACTCTTTTGGAGACGAACTCTCGCTCCATAAAAGTCGCATTCCTAGCAATGAACACCCTGTTCTCTGCCGGAATGTAGAAGTAGTAACCCTTAGTTTCTTTAGGATAACCTACAAATAAACACTTATCAGATTTGGAGGATAACTTATCAGTCATCTGACGCTTCACATAAGCGTCCCAACCCCAAATTCTGACAAACGATAACGCGGGACGCTTCCCCGTCCATATCTCATATGGCGTCGCTTCAGCCGACTTCGTTGGACTTCTGTTCAGTAGGCACGCAGCGGTCTCTAAAGCATAGCCCCAAAAAAACTTTGGAAGATCTGTCTGACTCATCATAGACCGAACCATGTCTAACAGTGTTCGGTTCCTCCGTTCAGACACGCCATTCCACTGCGGCGTTCCAGGAGGAGTTAATTGTGATACAATACCACAATAAAATCAGATAGTCAGTGAACTCTTGGCTCATATACCCGCCACCACGATCGGATCGAAGTGTCTTGATCGTCTTGCCAAGCTGGTTCTGTACTTCGTTTCTGAAAGCCTTGAACATTTCAAGTGTTTCAGACTTATGTCTCATCAAATAGACATAACCGTATCGACTGAAATCATCAGTGAACGTAACGAAGTACAGATAACCTCCTCTAGCTGGACAGCTCATTGGTCCGCATACATCACTATGTATAAGAGCCAATAACTCTGTCGCTCTCTGTCCTATCCCTTTGAAAGGATGCTTCGTCATCTTGCCCATCAAACAAGACTCGCAAGATTCAAGAGACTCTAAGTCAAATGAATCCAGAAGACCTTCAGAATGAAGCTTCTGAATGCGCTTCTCGTTTATATGGCCTAGACGACAATGCCAGAGGAAGCTCGGGTTTAAGTCGTTCGGCTTAAACCGTTTAGTACTCACGCTATAGATGGATGATGTCGAGTTCGAAAGCTGATCATTCAAGACGTATAAACCATTAACTAGATAACCATTACCATAGTAAATATCGTCTCGATAAATCATCAAACTCGAGTTCTCAATCACAAATCGAAAACCATCCAAATCCAGACAAGAAATAGAAATAATGTTTCTGCTAATCGCAGGAACATAGTAACAATTACTAAGCTCTAAAACAAGTCCAGAAGGAAGATGCAAATCGTAAACGCCAACACACAATGCAGCAACTCTTGCTCCATTTCCGACGCGTAGATCCGCTTCTCCCTTAGCTAGCATCCTACTTCTTCTTAGTCCCTGCACATTTCCACAAATGTGTGAGGCACTTCCGGTATCCAATACCCATGAAGATATAGTACAGATGTTAGCTTCTATAACATGAATATCTGAGGCAAAAGCTTCACCAAGCTTCTTATCCTTCAGATCCTCCATGTAAAGGTGACAATTACGCTTCCAGTGTCCAGACACTCCGTAGTAATGACAGTCACCCTTATCAGGCGTAGAGGCTGATGAGGACCTCGGAATCCCGAGCGATGCATCAAACTATATCGTGGAGATAAAAGAACGCATGGAGCTAATGATAGCTTGGAGCGGGAGCATGGACGAAAGCTTGGAACCTACGAAACTTGGAGCTCAACCGGATCGCATGGAGCTAGGAGCTCAACCGGAGAATGACGTCCCACCCGATCACAAGGAGATCATCATCCGAGATGAGTCACGAATGGCTGTACAAAATCCGAAGCCTGCACACTTCTATTCTCGGCCCGAACCACCGTTAACTCGAGCCAAAGCACGTACTCTTCGACAACACACGCGTAGATCCGCTTCTCCCTTAGCTAGCATCCTACTTCTTCTTAGTCCCTGCACATTTCCACAAATGTGTGAGGCACTTCCGGTATCCAATACCCACGAAGATATAGTACAGATGTTAGCTTCTATAACATGAATACCTGAGGCAGAAGCTTCACCAAGCTTCTTATCCTTCAGATCCTCCAAATAAAGGTGACAATTACGCTTCTAGTGTCCAGACACTCCGCAGTAATGACAGTCACCCTTATCGGGCTTGGGCTTGGGCGTAGAGGCAACTTTTGCCTTTTTCACCGCCTTCTTTTTGGCTTTACCCCGCCGCTTCTTGCTGGAGTTATTCTCAACAGCAAGCACAGTCTTGGGCACCACGATATCCTGCTCGGCCGATTTCAGCATCCCATGCAGTTCGGCTAAGCTCTTAGTCATCCAGTGCATATGGTACTGCATCACGAACTGGTTATAGTCCTCGGGTAATGACATCAGGATGAAGTCTGCAACCAAGTCACCATCGAGGTTCACTCCCATACGCTCAAGTTCTTCAACCTGAGCTCTCATGTTGAGGACGTGGGTGTTGACAGAGCTACCTCTCGGCATCTCCGTCTTCACCAGAGCTTTCAGCGTCTTGTATTTTTCAGTACGCGCTAGCTCCT
>NW_010966697.1:83240-83689 GCF_000463585.1 Tarenaya hassleriana
GGTCTACGTATGAGAACGGACGGACCACGTGATTCTGCAGACCGGACGGTCCAGACACTCTGGAACGGACGATCCACTGTCTCAGAACGGACGGGCCAGACCTTTCGGTCTATCCTCAGTCCGTCACCCCTGGTCCGTCCGGTCTGGTAAACCTAGAACGGACGGTCTAGGGTTTAGGGTTTTTCGCGTTCTCGGCCCCGTTCAGACCCTAAACCGATCCGAGTTCGGCTGTTGACCCAAAATTCGAACTCCTGCACTCTATGCAACATGAAACATGCAATCTACACTAGGTTCAATCATCAAACATGCATAGAAATCAAAGCAAACATGGATTCAAACAATTCAAATCCGAAAACGTGCGTGATCGGGTTCTACGAAATAAAAACAGAGCAACCAGGCTCTGATACCACTGTTGAGTTTTCTGGGATCTCTAGAGCGAATCCTATTCC
>NW_010966697.1:84417-92873 GCF_000463585.1 Tarenaya hassleriana
TTGGTCTGTTCGGACTAGATGCTCCGGTCCGTTCGGTCTACTCCTAGACCGGACGGTCCGGACCACTTATCCAGTTTTCTCGACGTTTTTCTCGTGCATTTGTCCTTCCCTGCGTGTGTGACTCTGTAGGCTCATTCGATATAGCAGTATAATCTGAAATCTCTATTTCGGATATACAAGTCATAGGCGGTCTCTAGCCAGACACTATGACTACCTATCTCGAATAGAGTTTGTTCGTGATCTTACGAACGTCTGTGATGATTCCGGTTGATGATCCTTTTGTATCACGATATCATATGTCGAATATAAGGCATGTACAAGCCACCTTATCTGATTCGACTGCTTTCTCGTTCATTGAGTTCGACTGTCTGAAATAGACGACGTTCGTCTATAGTGCGGCCACACATTTCTACAGTCTCGCTCACACGAGGGGCCCAGTGATATCTCTCTCTTTTACGAGAGGTACACATCCCGTCTTGACTATCTACAATCCAGCAGATGATTCGTTTCGTACCTGATACACGCCTTTATAGTCCTCCTGTTACGCAGGAGGTTTGACGTATTCAAAGCACGCAACTCCTCATGTTGGATTCCGTAGATATCTCAGGTCTTAGGATCCAATCATGGAACCATCATATGAGATTCAAGTCATGACGCTAGTCCATGTGACAATCTCATGCGGGTCAATCCAGTATTCCGTTCTCCAACGAATACCTATGACTGTGATTGTATCAAATACCTATGATCAACGCTATGATCATCAATCACACATCATACTAGTCTTATTATGTCGTTATTCCCATAATGACACAAGACTAGGGAGTTTAGTATCATTCATAATGATACACGGATTTCATAACAGATCTAGTATGCAAGAACATGTAATGAATCAAATACTCTCATAAAACCCATAGAAAGTATCAATACATCAAATGTATCTAAATAAAGCTCATAAACAGTACATCATGGAGCACTAAACCAAGTCTCGAGATTTCTCGGTGCAGATATCGAATAGAGATTCGAGTCCTAGCAGACAAGTTCCAACTGTTGGAATCCATCCCGTGGTGTGGATACGTGTAGAGGGCGAGGTATTCTTCCTACCTTTCGTGATCAGACGTGTTCTTCGATTGATACAGGCCCCGGATCGATTGAGGTAAGTGTTCTAACGTTTCTACGATTCATTAGAAGCATGGTTCTAGGGTTTATTAAATTTTTATTTTATATCCGCTGTGCAAACCCTAGAATCGATCTCTTAGGAATAGGATTCGCTCTAGAGATCCCAGGAAACCCAACACCAATCATATAACGGGAAGAGTAATGCATTGATGAACCAATGAATCAATACAAAGTCAAAGTATCATATCACGGATCATCCTAGAGCATCACAACCAACAACAGTAGCCTTGGGCATAGAGGTGAGCGCTGCGATTCTACAGCATGAGTTACCACGAAAGAGATCGAATCCAGGTAGTTTCTCGATTCCTTACAAAATCGGAAACATTGAGATTGACCGTGCATTGTGCGATCTGGGTGCCAGTGTGAGCTTGCTTCCATTGTCTATCTATAAGAAGCTCAACATTGGAGATCTTAAGCCGACGAGGATGGCACTACAGTTGGCGGATCGATCCGTCAAGTATCCTGTAGGTGTTCTCGAGGATGTCCCATTGAAAGTCGGGGATTATTATGGTCCCGTTGATTTTGTTGTTTTAGACATTGATGAGGGCTCGAAGATACCGATTATACTAGGCCGACCGTTCTTAAACACGGCCGATGTTGTGGTTCATGTTCATGCTGGTCATCTTACGATGAAGATAGGTGACGAGACTGTGGAGTTCACCTTAGATCACAACATGAAACAACCATCCACCACCGATTCAGCATGCTATGTCGATGTGCATGAGATTCTAACTCAAGAAGTCTTCGATCAGTTTCGGGAAGGCGATCCCCTAGAGATATCTCTCCTTGCGTCCAATGAGAGCATATACAACAATTGGGAGGATATCCGGGAGCTTACGCGAGGATTGAATGAAGGATCGGACGAAGACAAATTTTTACAGACGGCGGATTCGGACCGATTCCACCTGAACTCGGACCGAATCCAGACACAAGCATCTGCAGAAGAGGCGGATCCGGACTGATTCCACCTGAATTCGGACCGGATCCAGTCTCTGAGCAAATCGGACGTTTTTCACATCAACGCGCCCGATTCTTCTACGAACGTCTCCGAACCCTCCACGACGACTACTAAAGACGTTCTAGAGACCGGAAAGCCATCACTTAGCATGGGGACGCTGAATAAAGCAGATTGGAGTTTAGAGAATGCCCTGAAGGTGAAACTGAAGTCCTTACCTCAAGGGCTTGGGACAAAGGAACACACAGACACGGATAGGAACACAGGACCGACATTGGAGAGAGGTACGTATGCCGCTCATAATTCTATATCCGTGTTTGAACCTTCCATTACAGGTTGTCGAATAAGGGTAATGAGCAAGAGAGGATCGAAACGAGCAAAATCATCGCTCAAACGTCCACAAGATCCAACTCCTTCACAAGTTTGGAAACCCAAGGAGGATAGACGGCTCAAGCATCCACGAGGTCCAAAAGATGCGCTGAACGCTCAACATCCAGGGTGGCGAAAGATCGATTATCTTCGCCTCTCAGACCCTCCCATCATTTGAGCAAGATAGGTCGAGCTAATGACGTTAAACAAGTGCTTCTTGGAGGCAACCCGAGCATTAGGTTACTTTTCTTTTTCTTTTTCTTTGTAGAGTAGGTAGTAGATACCATGATTGTATTTTGGATCTTTCGGAGTGCATTGCTATTATGCTTTTGTTCGGATAACGTTTGTTGTTCTATGAGCGTTTACACCGGCACACGAGAGATGAGCATCGACTTCCGAGAGACAACGTTGGATAGTTTCCAGTTTACAGAGTGTGTGAGAGCTCTTGCGTTTGACATGAGTTATCTTCATTGCGAGCAAACGAATTTCGCAGAGCTAAGCCTTCTCTATTGATGAGGACATCGGAGCAGCTAGCAGCTTGGAGACGGATGAGGATGGGAGCTTAACGGAAGGAGCTCTCCGGGATGATGAAGACTCGGCCTCTCAGGTACCAGGGGAAGTTCCGAATGATCAACACGTTACACGATGATTCGAAGTCGCAAGAACGAGAAGTGACGTGCATCACGCGACGGCTCAACGAGCAAGCCATAGAGCCGAGCCTCCCCTCACTCGTGCTAGAGCTCAAGCCCTTCGTGTCACGCTAACCAAGGCTATCACTCAAAGTTCTTCACGGATTCCAGGTTCACGACAACAATGATGCATCATTATTCGGACGAGAAGTGACCCAGAACAATTTCAACATTAAGTCCAAATTGCCTAAGGCCTAGAACACGATCTTAATCAATTTTCGGCCCAAGAAGAAGGCCCACGGTCCAACCCATCAGCAGCCCAAAGGAAGGAGCTTTCCCCACAGCTCTTTTCTACCACCTACTCACCATTAATGCACGTGGGCTGCATGTTGTTTAGCCTTTATGTCTTTGTTGAGAATTGTTGTTATTTAAACTCCTTCTCTCTTTCATTAGAGAGTTAGCTTTTTTTATCAATCAAAAAATTGCAGAACCTTTGTTCTCTTTCTCCACTCAAAGTGTCGAGGTTTATCTTTGCGTCTTGGTGTGTTCGAGGCTTCTTCTCTTCTTTGTGTCCAAGGAGATTGCGTCCAGTGTGTCCGACGCGCCCTTATCCTTCGATTTCCATCTCCATTCCTTTGAAACGTTTCTAAATTCGAGAGCCACTTTTCGTGAGCCGGTGATTGGAATCGTTTTACCGTAAATCCACTTTGATTGCCCCTTGTTCCTCTGCGAATTCGAGAGCCATGCCTGTGAGCCGGTGATTGCGGTTGAACTCCCGTTGCCCATCCTCTTCCGTGCGTACATCATTTTCTCTTCCGTGCGTACATAATTTATCCCTCTTATTGGTTCTTTTCATACGTTGTTTTTTATTCTACTTTTCCGGGCGAGAGTTTACACCGTGGACAGTGTATGGTTCAAGTCTGGGGTGGATAGATCATTCACACATTCAAGCCTATCTACTTAGGATTGCATTTAGTTTAGGTGCATTTTATCATGGCATATAGACTTAGAAAAAATTTTCCACTTTTGCATATCACTTTGCATACCTTGAAAACCCGTTTTGAACATCATTTGGAAGATTTGTGGGATGATAGAGTAGGAATATCTTGATGATCTAGTGACTTTGTTGTTGGGTTTCGCTACGGGTTCCTAGCATGCGATCATATCGATCTAGGGGATTGGTTTACTAGGTTTCATGCAGCGGAAGAAAGATCTAAACCTAGTCAAACGTCACACGCAACCAAACTTGCAAAACCTGAAAGATCGTGTATATCACCGAGGAAATCGTTACTTACCTCGTTCTTGATGAAACTTGAAGTTTATTTCGATCCGGGGCCTGTTCTAAATCACCTAGGATTGAAGTTACAGCTCTACACGTATCCACACCGATGGGAAGGATTCCAAACGATTTGGAACGAATCTGCTAGGATTAGTGAAGAAAAGGGTAACTCAAGAGACGAGATCCAATCCGGAACAATAGAAATCGAAGAGAACAGGTTCTCTAGGGTTCTAGGATGTTTCTCTGAGTTTTAAGTCGGCCTTAATTAAGTTTTGACGAAATCCCCGCAACCAAACTTGCAAAACCTGAAAGATCGTGTATATCACCGAGGAAATCGTTACTTACCTCGTTCTTGATGAAACTTGAAGTTTATTTCGATCCGGGGCCTGTTCTAAATCACCTAGGATTGAAGTTACAGCTCTACACGTATCCACACCGATGGGAAGGATTCCAAACGATTTGGAACGAATCTGCTAGGATTAGTGAAGAAAAGGGTAACTCAAGAGACGAGATCCAATCCGGAACAATAGAAATCGAAGAGAACAGGTTCTCTAGGGTTCTAGGATGTTTCTCTGAGTTTTAAGTCGGCCTTAATTAAGTTTTGACGAAATCCCAAACTTAAATAAGCTTAGAAAACCCTAAAATCGAATTTTGGAAAGTTTCCCAGATCCCGGTCTGTCGGACCAGGAGCTTGGTCCGGCGGACCAAGCTTAGTCCGAGGCTCGCGGACCGCCTGACCTGAAGGCTTGGTCCGGTGGACCACACGTGGTCAGCTCCGGACCAAGACCCTTCTTGGTCAGCTCAGTCCGACGCGTCTTTTCTCGGTCCGCCTGTCCCAAAGTCTGGTTCGGGGCTGACCAACTCTTGGTCAGCCGGAACAGACCTGGACAGATGATCGCGGACCGAGCTTCCGGACCTCCTGGACTGACCAAACTTGGTTCGTGGCTGACCAAACTTGGTCAGCTCCGGATCAACGCACTGAAAACTTCTTTTCGTGCTCATTTCGGTCCAATCTCGTTTTCATTCTTCGGATTCTTCACGTATAAGTCCATCCCTAGTGGTGTGTGACCTTGTAGGCCCATTCTAAGTGGCAGTGACTTTGGAAACTTTTCCCGAAACACAAGTCATGGTTAGCCTCTAGCAAGACGCCATGACCACCCACTTAGAATTGAGTTAGAGGTTATCTAACCAAGGCATTAACAGCTCGAATTCTGTCCTTTGTCTCACGATATCATAAGTTGAACAAGGGCATGGTTTGAGCCACCCTTCAAGTTCAACCGCTTTCTCGTCTTGGCGAATCGACTAATAAAATAGATGCAACTTCATCTATAGCGTGGCCACGCATTTTCATAGTCCGACTTCCCACGAGAGGGCCCATCGATATCTCTCCTGTTAAGGAGGTGACAAGTCCCATATTGCACGTCTCCTATCTCCATATGATTCGTGAACGTATCTGATCAACGTCGTTATAATCATCTGGTTAAAGACGACATTTGACGTAGTCAAGACACGCCGTTCCTCATATCAGATACTCTAGACATCTCAGGTATGAGGATCTAAGAACGAACCGTTGTATGAGATTCAAGTCATGACTCTGTCCATGTGACAATCTCAATTCACAACGAGTACCCATGATTGTGATTTGCATCCAATACATTGATCACACCTCATGCTAGTCTTAATTCATCATTGTTCCCACAAAGATGACTGACTAGGGAGTTTAGAATCATTCAATGAATCAATACAAAGTCAAATGTCATATCACGGATCATCCTAGAGCATTACAACCAACAATCTCCCACTATGCTCTATGATCTATCCTACAAGCAACTAATCCCCATACCCTTAACATGACCATCATGCTTTGACGAAGGGAGAGGCTTCGTCAATGGGTCAACAATATTATCATCTGTCGACACTCTGCTTATCTTCACGTCTCCTCTGTCGATGATTTCTCTGATCAAGTGAAATCGCCTGAGTATGTGTTTGGATCTCTGGTGTGACCGGGGTTCCTTAGCTTGTGCAATCGCACCATTGTTGTCACAGTACAACTCAATGGGATATGCAATGCTAGGAATAACGCCCAGGTCTCCCACGAATTTCCTGATCCAAACAGCTTCCTTAGCTGCATCCGATGCTGCTATGTACTCGGCTTCTGTAGTCGAATCTGCCGCGGTTGGCTGTTTGGACTCTTCCAACTGATAGCCCCACCGTTCAGGCAGAAAACGTAACCTGACTGCGATCTGAAGTCATCTATGTCGGTTTGGAAACTAGCGTCGGTATAACCGCTTATAGCGAGCTCGTCTTCCAATCCGCCATACACCAAGAACAAATCCTTAGTCCTTCTCAAGTACTTAAGGCCGGACGAGTACACAACATGGCGTACATGATGGATCCAATTGCCGAGGCATATAGAATCCTACTCATGCGCTCTTGCTCATCCTATGTCTTTGGACACTGAGTCTTGCTAAGAGCCACGTCATGTCCCATTGGCAAGGCACCCCTCTTGGAGTCTTGCATCTTGAACCGATTCAAGACCTTGTCAATGTATGTACTCTGACTTAGGCCAAGAAGCCTTCTCGATCTATCTCTATAGATCTTGATGCCTAGAATATAGGTGGCTTCTCCTAAGTCCTTCATCGAAAAGACTGATCCTAGCCAAGATTTTACTCCTTGCAAAGTTGGAACATCATTTCCAATGAACAATATGTCATCTACATAGAGCACAAGGAAAACCACTGTGCTCCCACTGACCTTCTTGTAGACGCATGGCTCATCTTCGTTTTGTAGGAAGCCAAACGTTTTGACTGCCTCATCAAATCGAAGATTCCAGCTCCTCGAAGCCTGCTTCAGTCCATAAATGGATCTCTGAAGCTTGCACACCTTCCTCGGACTCTTAGGATCAACAAAACCCTCGGGTTGTGTCATGTACACATCCTCGAGCATATTCCCGTTAAGGAATGCGGTCTTGACGTCCATCTGCCATATCTCGTAGTCATAATACGCAGCTATGGCCAGCAGAATCCGTATGGATTTAAGCATCACGACTGGTGAAAAGGTTTCATCATAGTCTATACCATGAATCTGCCGAAACCCTTTCGCGACGAGTCATGCCTTATAGGTATGCACGATGCCATCCATGTCGGTTTTCTTCTTGAAAACCCACTTGCATCCAATGGTCTTAATACCATCGAAGGAATCGACCAAAGTCCACACTTTGTTGTCGTACATGGATTGCATCTCAGACTCCATGGCCTGGTGCCATTTCTCGGAATCGGAACTCGTCACAGCCTCTGAATACGACGTAGGCTCGTCATGTTCTAACAACATGAGTTCGTCGTTTCCAATCACAAGAAAACCGTATCTTGTAGGCTCTTGGAGAATTCTACCAGATCTCCGAGGTCCACTAGGAGGTGCTGTCTCAACACTTGTGATACAGGTTGAACTGTTTCGACCTGTTCACTCGGTTCTTCAACTATTTGTGGTTAGAATTCTACCAGATCTCCGAGGTCCACTAGGAGGTGCTGTCTCAACACTTGTGATACAGGTTGAACTGTTTCGACCTGTTCACTCGGTTCTTCAACTATTTGTGGTTCTCGAACTTCTTCGAGATCTACTCTACTCCCACTGACTCTCTTGGAGATGAACTCTCTCTCCAAGAATGATCTATTCCGAGCAACAAACACTTTGTTCTCGGATGGGTTGTAGAACCAGTACCCTTTAGTTTCCTTACGGTAACACACAAATATGCATTTATCAGATTTGGCGGATAGCTTATCAGAAGCCAGACGTTTCACATAAACGTCGCATCCCCAAAGCTTCATAAACGCTAACCTGGGACGCTTCCCAGTCCATATCTCATATGGTGTCTTCTGAACCAACTTTGTTGGATAGTTGTTCAGTATAAGCGCAGCCGTTTCCAGAGCGTAGCCCCAGAAGGATTTAGGAAGATCGACCTGACTCATCATAGACCGTACAATATCTAACAAGGTTCGGTTCCTCCTCTCGGACACACCATTCCACTGTGGCGTTCCAGGTGGAGTCAGCT
>NW_010966698.1:0-793 GCF_000463585.1 Tarenaya hassleriana
AACTGTCGACCTCTTTCCCAACAAGTACTCATGATTGTGATTCGCATCCAATGCCATGATAACTGATCAGAGAGTGTAGAATCATCCTCCGCTTACTCAAGGGTACCGATATATAACAAACATGCAAATCATATAACGAGAAAAGTAATGCATTCATAACGAGAAAATAAAAAAATGGCATATCACGGATTATCCTAGAGCATTACAACCAACATTTTATCCCTTCAGATGTACCAACCAAAGTCCATACTTGGTTATCGTACATGGATTGCATCTCAGACTTCATAGCCTTGAGTTACTTCTTAGAGTCTGGGTTCGATATACATCTAAATATGATGTAGGCTTGTCGTGCTCCATGAGCACGAGTTCATCATTTCGAATCACGATAAATCCATATCTATCGAGTTCAGATTGTGGCTCTCAGACTTCTCCAAGAATAATCTTACTCCCATTACTTTTCTTGAAGATAAATTCTCGTTCTAAGAAAGTCTTATCTCAAGCAACAAATACTTTATTCTCAGTTGGGTTGTAAACGTAGTCTCTCTCATTTCCTTAGGGTAACCAACAAATACGTATCTCTCAGGTTTAGGTCCTAACTTATCAGAAAGTTGACATTTCACGTAAGATAAGATATCTTGGGACTATTCCCAACTGTAATACCCAAGTTCCGATAAAAGGATTAAATAAGTATAAATTGGAATTAATTACGTTTATTCAATGAAAGTTAATTAATCAAGCATATTATCTGTTAAATTCCATTATCAGGATCAGATACGAGTAAGGAACAAGAAAC
>NW_010966699.1:0-793 GCF_000463585.1 Tarenaya hassleriana
TGAGCTCCCGAGGGTTGAGCGCTCGAGGCGGTGGTAGAACGTGATCGCTTTTGACGAGGGGCCATCTGCGCACAAAAAGAGAAAAAAGACGATTAGAATGTATGGAAATGAAGCGAGGTATAAGGATAGAGACATGAGTGTTCTGATACGACGAACAACCGTGGAAGTGATCAAAAGTCGGATTAGAAGACATAACCGATCGTTTCAGAAAGGGTGAAAACGATCGGTTAGAGTTTCTGAGCAATTTTCGACTTCTGTTGTTTGAAACGATCGGTTCATTTAAGTTCGAACCGATCTGAAGTTTTTGCAACTCAATCATGTATGATGGAATCATCAAAGATTTGATTAAGAATAATGAATTACTATTCTCATTAATAGCATTTAACCAGCTGGGCAACCATATGCTTCGGCCCGCATTGAATGCTGGTTCTTCTTTTTAGTTGATCCAAAACTATTCTTCTGATATCTGTAGTTTTGCGAAATGAAACGGACCTGAAACGATCGTTTCGTCAGAGAGAAACGATCGGTTCTCGCCTTAAACTACAGATTTACTGGAAGAATCGCATGGAAATGGGCAAGTGCAAACCAAATACAACTCGATCAACTCAAATCGAAGTACAGAGGACGAATGAGCTTGGAAATTGACGTAAAGTACAGCGAAAATCATGCAAATGGACATTCACACGAGTATGAGTTTTGAAAACTTACCGGATTCGACAGATCGGTGGAACCAAAGGGAGAGAGGGAGATGGCGAAGTGGCCCGACGCAGGGAAGGTGATGGGGGTTAGGAAC
>NW_010966700.1:0-517 GCF_000463585.1 Tarenaya hassleriana
AAACACTTTTAGAGTGCATCCAAACATGTTTAGAGAGCATCCAAACATTTTTAGAGTGCATCGAAATAGACTTAGAGTGCGTCCAAACACGTTTAGAGTGCGTCCAAACACTTTTGGAGTGCATCCAGACATGTTTAGAGTGCATCGAAACATTTTTAGAGTGCATCCAAACACGTTTAGAGTGCGTCAAACACTTTTAGAGTTCATCCAAACATATTTAGAGTGCATCAAAACATGTTTAGAGTGCATGCAAACATGTTTAGAGTGCATCTAAACATGTTTAGAGTGCATGCAAACATGTTTAGAGTGCATCGAAACATATTTAGAGTGCGTCGAAACATGTTTAGAGTGCGTCGAAACATGTTTTGAGGGCAATAAAACATGTTTAGAGTGCATCGAAACAAACTTAGAGTGCATCCAAACATGTTTAGAGAGCATCCAAACATTTTTAGAGTACATCGAAATAGACTTAGAGTGCGTCCAAACACGTTTAGAGTGCGTCCAAACACTTTTGGAG
>NW_010966701.1:0-998 GCF_000463585.1 Tarenaya hassleriana
CACCCTGACCCCACAAACTATATATAGAAGTCTGGAGAACTATCAATTCGACACGGTTCAACCACGTTCTACAAAGTCACTAGATCATCAAGATGTTGCTACTCTATCATTTTACAAATCTTCCAAATGATGTTCAAAACGGGTGTCCGAGGTGTGCACGTGAACCTATATGAATGATCTAGTGACTTTGTAGAGCGTGGTTGAACCGTGTCGAATTGATAGTTCTCCAGACTTCTATATATAGTTTGTGGGATAAGGTTGTTGTTTGGGACCTACGGAGTTGAAACGACTATATCCAGGTTATATGTTTCGTTTAGAACCTTCTCCGAGTCTTGCAGGTCGACAAAATCTAGTTCAACAAACGCCTTGGAAAAATAAAGCATCTCGACACTCCGCTGTCAAAATCTCGGTAACAAAAATCGTTCGAGGACATGAGTGCATCGATCGATGGTTCAGGTCTAAGTTGTGGGTCGGACATTACATTGAAAGGAAAAAAAAGAGAGAAGAAAACCAATGTCCTTCAACTTCAACGTCCTAGAAACCCGAGATGCGTGCGTTTGAATGAAAAACCCTACAAAAAAGGTACAAATCCAGGCATGAAGTAGAACTAAGATCGAAAAGGCAAAAGTTGAGATAATGATAGGTTCAGAAATAGGCTTGGTGAGTTGTAGAGATTCTAATGGGTTCTAGGTGACAATAAAAGTCCCATGACTAGGTAGATTAGTCTTTGGTAGAAAGATCATAGTAGACCGGTTTGGGTACGATTCACGGGGAGCTAGCATCGGATGGATGTTTCGCTTTTGAGTTTCATGATGATGCTATTTGATGTTCGTCATCCCTGTTTTGCAGATTTTATTCCTTCGTTCTTTACTCAAGGACGAGCAAAGGTTAAAGTTGTTGGTTTAGTGCTCCATGATGTACTGATTATGAGCTTTGTTCAGATACATTCGATGTATTGATACTTTCTATGTGGTTTTATGAGAGTATTTTATTCATTA
>NW_010966701.1:5409-9303 GCF_000463585.1 Tarenaya hassleriana
GTTTTATGGATTAGTGTTTGATTCATTACGTACTATGCATACTTTAATATGTTATGAAATCCGTGTATCATTATGAATGATACTAAACTCCCTAGTCTTGTGTCGTTATGGGCATAACGACATAATAAGACTAGTATGATGTGTGATAGATGATCATAGGATTGATCATAGGTATTGGATACGATCACTGTCATAGGTATTCGTTGGAGAACGGAATACGAGATTGACCCGCATGAGATTGTCACATGGACTAGCGTCATGACTTGAATCTCATATGACGGTTCCATGATTGGATCCTAAGACCTGAGATATTTACGGAATCCAACATGAGGAGTTGCGTCAAACGTCCTGTGTAACAGGAGGATTATAAAGGCGTGTGTCAGGTACGAAACGAATCATGTACTGGATTGTAGATAGTCAAGACGGGATTTGTACCTCTCGTAAAAGAGAGAGATATCGCTGGGCCCCTCGTGTGAGCGAGACTTAGAAATGTGTGGCCGCACTATAGACGAACGTCGTCTATTTCAGACAGTCGAACTCAGTGAACGAGAAAGCAGTCGAATCAGATAAGGTGGCTTGTCCATGCCTTATGTTCGACGTATGATATCGCGATACAAAGGGATCATCTACCGGAATCATCTCTGGCGTTCGTAAAGATCACGAACACACTCTATTCGAGATAGGTAGTCATAGTGTCTTGCTAGAGACCGCCTATGACTTGTATACCCGAAATAGGGATTTCAGGTTATACTGCTATGTCGAATGAGCCTACAGGGTCACACACGCAGGGAAGGACAAATGCACGAGGGAAAACGACGAAAAGCAGAGACGGAAGGGGCTGGAACGGACGGACCAGAAAGTCCAGAACGGACGGTCCGCCCGAACCAGACCGGACGGTCCACGACAACACGCAGACCGTCCGTTCTATGAGGATAGAACGGACGGTCCGCACTAAACGTAGACGTAGACCGTCCGTTCTACGTGCTGGAACGGACGGTCCACGTGCAATTCTGGACCGTCCGTTCCGGGTTCCGGTTTTCCGAAAATTAAACCGAAATTAGGGTTAAATCACTTTATAAGAAAGTGATTAGAACCCTAATTAAGGTGAGACGAAGAGCAGCCGACTTTTGGTGTTCTTGGAGAGTTTTTGGTGAGATCCAAAAGACTCAATAAGTTCTAAGTCTCGTTTTCTCAAAGTGCACATATCGAATAGAGATTCGAGTCCTAGCAGACAAGTTCCAATCGTTGGAATCCATCCCGAGGTGTGGATACGTGTAGAGGGCGAGGTATTCTTCCCGCCTTTCGTGATCAGAACGATTCATCGATAGAGACAGGCCCCGGATCGATTGAGGTAAGCGTTCTTAACGTTTCTACGATTTCAATAGCAGCATGGTTCTAGGGTTCTATAATTTTTGTTTTACATCCGCTGCGCAAACCCTAGAATCGATCTCTTAGGAATAGGATTCGCTCATGAGATCCCAGGAAACCCAACAGTGGTATCAGAGCCTGGTTGCTCTGGACCGTCCGGTCTGGCTTACCCAGAACGGACGGTCTAGGGTCCTTGAACGTGATCAGATCACGTTCCGCAGTGTTCTCATCCCCGATCAGACCCAAAACTGATCCGAATTCTTCTGTACACCCAAAATTCGAACTCCTGCACTCTATGCAACATGAAACATGCAATCTACACTAGATTCAATCATCAAATATGCATAGATATCAAAGCAAACATGGATTCAAACAATTCAAATCCTAAAACATGCGTGATCGGGTTCTACGAAATCAAAACAGAGCAACCAGGCTCTGATACCACTGTTGGGTTTCCTGGGATCTCATGAGCGAATCCCTATTCCTAAGAGATCAATTCTAGGGTTTGCGCAGCGGATATAAAACAAAAATTGATAAACCCTAGAACCATGCTTCTATGAATCGTAGAAACGTTAGAACGCTTACCTCAATCGATCAGGGGCC
This sequence comes from Tarenaya hassleriana, assembly GCF_000463585.1. NCBI lineage: Eukaryota > Viridiplantae > Streptophyta > Magnoliopsida > Brassicales > Cleomaceae > Tarenaya > Tarenaya hassleriana. The sequence goes on from NW_010966701.1 coordinate 7,381, forward strand.
TGTATCAATCGAAGAACACATCTGATCACGAAAGGGAGGAAGATTACCTCGCCCTCTACACGTATCCACACCTCGGGATGGATTCCAACGATTGGAACTTGTCTGCTAGGACACGAATATGTTATTCGATTTTGTGCTTCAAGAAAACGAGACTTAGAATTCCTTGAACTCTTTGGATCTCACCAAAAGCTCTTAGAATTCTCTAAAAGTCGGCTCTAAAAGTCTCAATTAGGGTTCTAATCACTTTCTTATAAAGTGATTTAACCCTAATTTCGGTTTAATTTTCGGAAAACCGGAACCCGGAACGGACGGTCCAGAAAAGCACTGGGACCGTCCGTTCCAGTGTGTAGAACGGACGGTCTGCCTAAAACGTGGACCGTCCGTTCCACCACGTAGAACGGACGGTCTGCGTGCTAATGTGGAACGTCCGTTCCAGTCTCCAGAACGGACGGACCACACGTCTGGACCGTAGGGTCTGGACCGTCCGTTCCGAACCTTTCGGTCCGTCCGGTCTGGACCCTTCCGCCTCGGTTTTCCGTCGTTTTCTCTCGGCGTTTTGTCCTTCCCTGCGTGTGTGACCCTGTAGGCTCATTCGACATAGCAGTATAACCTGAAATCCCTATTTCGGGTATACAAGTCATAGGCGGTCTCTAGCAAGACACTATGACTACCTATCTCGAATAGAGTTTGTTCGTGATCATACGAACGCCAGTGATGATTCCGGCTGATGATCCTTTTGTATCGCGATATGATATGTCGAACATAAGGCATGGACAAGCCACCTTATCTGATTCGACTGCTTTCTCGTTCACTGAGTTCGACTGTCTGAAATAGACGACGTTCGTCTATAGTGTGGCCACACATTTCTACAGTCTCGCTCACACGAGGGGCCCCGCGATATCTCTCTCTTTTACGAGAGGTACAAATCCCGTCTTGACTATCTACAATCCAGTACATGATTCGTTTCGTACCTGATACACGCCTTTATAGTCCTCCTGTTACGCAGGACGTTTGACGTAATCAAAGCACGCAACTCCTCATGTTGGATTCCGTAGATATCTCAGGTCTTAGGATCCAATCATGGAACCGTCATATGAGATTCAAGTCATGACGATAGTCCATGTGACAATCTCATGTGGGTCAATCCAGTATTCCGTTCTCCAACGAATACCTATGATTGTGATCGTATCCAATACTTATGATCATCTATGTGATCATCAATCACACATCATACTAGTCTTATTATGTCGTTATTCCCATAACGACACAAGACTAGGGAGTTTAGTATCATTCCTAATGATACATGGATTTCATAACAGATCTAGCATGCAAGAACATGTAATGAATAAAATACTCTCATAAAATCACATAGAAAGTATCAATACATCGAATGTATCTGAACAAAGCTCATAATCAGTACATCATAGAGCACTAAACCAACACCTATATCTATATGTCATATGCAATCATGCAAACCTAACAAAAATCGTCTATATGGGAAAAGGAAAAAGAAAATGTGAATGCAACTAATGCAAAATGATATGCAAAAGTGAAAAATTTTCCTAAGTCTATATGCCATGATAAAATGCACCTAAACTAAATGCAATCCTAAGTAGATAGGCCTGAATAGGTGAAGGATCTATCCACCCCCCAGACTTGAACCATACACCGTCCACGGTGTAGACTCTCGCCCGGAAGAATAGAATCGAAAATAACGTATGAAGAGAACCAGTAAAAAGGTAGAGAAGGCTTAGCTCTGCGAAATTCATTCGCTCGCAATGAAGTTAACTCACGTCAAACGCCAGAACTCTCACACTCTCTGTGAACTGGGATCTATCCACTCGTCGTCACTCGGAAACTGATACTCATCTCTCATGTGTCGATATGAACGCTCATAGAACAACAAACGTTAACCGAAAAAAA
>NW_010966701.1:10273-10571 GCF_000463585.1 Tarenaya hassleriana
ACTAGATCATCAAGATGTTCCTACTCTATCATTCCACAAATTCTCCAAATGATGTTCAAAACGGATGTACGAGGTATGCACGTGAACCTATATGAACCTAAATCTATATGATCAAATGCAATCATGCAAACCTAACAAAAATCTATCTATATGAAAAAAAGGAAAAGAAAATGTGAATGCAACTAATGCAAAATGATATGCAAAAGTGAAAAATTTTCCTAAGTCTATATGCCATGATAAAATGCACCTAAACTAAATGCAATCCTAAGTAGATAGGCCTGAATAGGTGAAGGATCTA
>NW_010966701.1:11733-12202 GCF_000463585.1 Tarenaya hassleriana
TCTCCCATTTGCTCTAATCATGAACTGCTAAACATCTAATGTCCATATCCCTAACATGACCCTCATGTTTCGACGAGGGGAGAGGCTTCGTCAACGGATCGGCAATGTTGTCATCTGTCGACACCCTGCAAATGTGCACGTCTCCTCTGTCTATGATCTCCCTGATAAGGTGAAACCGTCTGAGTATGTGTTTGGATCGTTGATGGGATCTGGGTTCTTTCGCTTGTGCGATCGCTCCATTGTTGTCACAATACAGAGCAATGGGGCTATCAGCACTAGGAATGACACCCAAGTCTCAAACAAACTTCCTGATCCAAACAGCTTCCTTTGCCGCGTATGATGCTGCAATATACTCAGCTTCTGTAGTAGAATCTACAACGACCACCTGCTTGGAACTCTTCCAGCTAACAGCACCTCCGTTCAAGCAGAAAACATAGCCAGACTGCGATCTGTAGTCATCCGGGTCTGA
>NW_010966701.1:12954-21147 GCF_000463585.1 Tarenaya hassleriana
TTTGGACAGTCCTTTGCATAATGTCCTCGTCCCCTACACTTGTAGCAAACAATCTCACGTGAACGTAATTCAACGGGAGTTGATTTGTTACCTTTAGGACCTGATCCCGAAGATGTTGCTATGCCTTTCCCTTTGTCATGGGTATTTTCCTCGGATTGGGTTGATTTGGTTGTTGGAACAGTCCCGGACTTGTTCTCACCGCGTGTATACGATTGGTTCGAAGAGGTTGTTCTTGCTCGATTAAAACGAGCTTGCTTCTTGGCGATTTGCTGCTCGATTTGGATTGAGATATGGATAAGTTCCTGCAAATCATGGTAAGTTAAACGTTCTACCTTTCGAGCAATTCGCTCCTGCAATCCATCCACAAATTGTGCCATAATTGCTTCTTCGCTTTCATCTAACTCCAATCGGTTTCGTAGGTGCTCGAACTCCTCATAGTACTCTTCAACGGTTCTAGTTCCCTGCACCAAGTTACGATATTTGCGTTGCAAGTCACGATGAAAATGGGGAGGTACATACCTCTTACGCATCATGAACTTCATCTCTCTCCATGTTGTGACAGGTTCGTATTGTGCTCTACGCCTCTCGGCTATTTCTCGATCCCACCATGCTAAGGCGTTGTCGGTGAGTTGTGCCGCTGCGTATCTAACCTTTCTCTGATCCGAATACTCATAACATTCGAAAATATTGTCCATCCGCCTCTCCCAATCGAGATAGGCATCCGGATTAATTCTACCCGCGAATGTAGGCATTGAAAGTTTTGGATCATTACCTCGTTGGACTTGTGGTGCTTGCACGTAGTCCTCTTCCTCATCCGAATCAATCTGATGTCGATGAGCACGAGCTGCCCTACGCCTTGGAGGAAGGTTTTGTGGTGCATCACCTCGATCCCTTTGCGGTTCTTCTTCTTGTCTTTGAAAGTTAAATCGAATTGGTTCGGGACGACGCGGAATCTGTTCTAAACGTGTTAAACGTTCTTGGATTTGTTGCAACGCTTGAAGGATGGTTTGGTTGCTACTTTCTCCATCTCCCGACATGACTCTTTTTGGCTTTTCTTAAAGTGATTATTAAACCAAAATTCAAAGAAAAACAGAAAGTAAAAATTGAAAGGAATGAGACGAATCGGACTTACCTCTTCGCCGAAGGAGATTCTTTTTGGTGTTTTCGGTTTTGTCTTTTTTTCTTCAAAACAAAAGCATAAAAATAAAACAAAATACGAAATCAAATATGCAGAAGTGAACACTTACCTCGTTGGTCCTTGAACCGGGCTCTGATACCAAAATGATATGCACCTCGGTCACTTAGGGATTTCTCGGTGAACTATAGGAACGAAAGAAGGACTTTGTTTTGGAATTTTCGTGGGATAATGACTCTAACCTGAGGTTCTGGTCCTAAGACACTCACTCTAAGGTTTAGGGTCAAAAATTACAGAGGAAAACAGAAGAGAACGGATAGATTTCTCGGACACACCAAGAATGGGGCTCGGACACACCAAGCAGATTGTTTCTCGGACAAACCAAGATCAATGGACGAAATTACTCAAAGTTTTATTCAAAATCTGCCCCTAAACAAAGGAGAACGTCTCTTCTTATAGGGAGAAGAGGAATTATTACAAAATGGAAAGAAACTTCTGCAATAACAAAGAAATGGAAAGATTGAAAACATGGAAATATTCTTTAACAAGGAAAAGGAAGGTGCAGCCTTGTGTCTTGCTGAGTCACCAACGGTCAAGAGATGTTTTTGGCAAGAGAATTATCTGAACTTCCATGTCATAGGCTAGCTCAAGATCTTCCCTTAAAGGTGGTTGATGATTAGGCTCGAATTTGGCTTCTTTCCTTCTTTGTAGATCTGATTTTGATGAGGTGGCCTTGAGGTGGATATTTTCCTATTTTCAAAGCCTCTAATTGGTGTGGAGACTTGTCTTGATAGGATGATGGCTGCTCTTCAATTCGGCAAGTCTCCAAGGATGAACTTAGCTTCCATTCTCGGCCAAGGCAAGGCCGAGAAGTATCCATGTCTTCTTGCTTGTTCCATCCATCTTGTAGGTTGTTTGCTCGATCCGTTGTGCCATGAGAGTCCTCACTGTGGCCTGCCATGCTCGTGTCTTAGACTGTGTGAGGGGTGGTTCCGGCATAGGTGGAAAGATGGCCTCGGTGTTGTTGGTTTCTTCTTCCGAGCTCGGCTCCTCCTCCATGCACTCCTTGCTCTCATCCGATCCATTGTGCTCATCCGTGTCCATGGTTAGGTCGATGACCTCATCATTCCCTCCCCGTTGGGCGGGTTTTGCCCTCAAAACGGATTCACCTACATCAAACGGAAGTAGATCAGTTACATTGAAAGTAGAAGACACGTTATACTCACCTGGTAACTCCAAGCGGTAGGCGTTGTCGTTGATCTTCTCGATGATCCGGAAAGGTCCATCTCCTCTCGGTGCTAGCTTTGAGCTCCTCTTGCGTGGAAATCTCTCGGGCCTAAGGTGCAGCCATGCCCAATCTCCAACTTCAAAAGTGATCTTCTTGCGTCCCTTGTTAGCTTGACGTGCGTATTGCTCTGTTCTCCGCATCACATTGTCTCGAACCTTTGCATGGAGCTTTTTGATCAGATCAGCTTTCTTCTCTCCATCAAGGTTGGTTACTTCGCTGCTTGGAATAGGTGCTAAGTCCAATGCCGTGAGAGGATTGAAACCGTAGACCACTTCAAAAGGTGAATGCCGTGTTGCGGAGTGTGTTGCTCGGTTGTATGCCAACTCCACATGTGGAATGCAATCGAGCCAATTCTTCAAGTTTCTCCCAATGGTGGCTCGGAGTAAGGCAACCAATGTGCGGTTCACCACCTCGGTTTGTCCATCGGTTTGTGGATGGCATGTGGTAGAGAACACAAGTTTCGTCCCAAGCTTCCTCCAAAGGGTCTTCCAAAAGTAGCTCAGGAACTTGGTGTCACGATCGGAAACAATGCTCCGGGGTAATTCATGAAGGCGGACAACCTCTTTGAAGAACAAATCGGCTACATGTGAAGCATCATCCGATTTAGCACATGGGATGAAGTGCGCCATCTTCAAAAACCTGTCAACCACAACAAAAATCGAATCTTTGTTCCGGATTCGTGGGAGTCCAAGAACAAAGTCCATCGAAATATCAGTCCAAGGGGATAAAGGAATGGGAAGAGGGAGATACAAACCGTGCGGGTGCGTCTTAGATTTGGCTTGATGGTATGTAATGCATCTAGCGACAAATCTTTCGACATCCCGTTTGAGATGCGGCCAAAAGAAGTGCTCCTTGAAGATTGCAAGCGTCTTCTCCACGCCAAAATGTCCCATGAGAGCTCCACTATGCGCCTCTTGTAAGATAAGCTCCCGCATTGAGCACTTTGGAATGCATAGCCTCCTTTCCCGAAAGAGATAATCAGCCTCCTTGTAGAATGATCCATGAGCTCCCTTAGTGCACTCCTCATAGATGTCTCCAAGCTCGGCATCATCACGGTACAGCCCCTTGATGTGCTCGAATCCAAGCATCTTAGCCTCCATGATCGAAATCAAAGCATGCCGCCTTGACAACGCATCGGCCACCACATTGTCTTTTCCCTTTTTGTACTTGATCACGTATGGCGATATTTGATTGTGATGTTGTTTATCGCTCTACAATCCACGCACATACGCCATGTCCCATCCTTCTTTGGCACGAGTAGAACGGGCACTGCACAAGGACTTAAGCTTTCACGTATATAACCCTTAGATAATAAATCTTGTACCTGCGTTTGGAGTTCCTTAGTCTCCTCGGGGTTCATACGGTAAGCGAGACGGTTTGGAAGAGGTGCTCCCGGCACAAGATCGATTTGGTGTTCGATCCCGCGAATTGGCGGTAATCCCGCAGGTGGTTCCTCGGGGAAAACGTCTTGAAAATGCTCTAGGAGTTTCTTAATTTCCGGAGGATACACAATCTGATCCGAACCTGCGCTCAACACTTCCTTGTACAACATTAGTAAAACCAAACGTTCATCTAGTAGAGCTTTACTTACGTGCTTGGTTTCATGTAGAAGTTCGGTTTTTTGTTGTTGTCTCCTTCTTTGGAGAGCTTAACTTGCATCTCGTGAACCTGTGACGGACTAAGAGGAGCCAACGAAATCTTACGCTTGTTAAAGACGAATGAGTAATGGTTGGTCCTACCGTCGTGTTTCACCTCTCGGTCAAATTGCCAAGGGCGTCCAAGGAGTATGTGCCCCGCTTGCATTGGCACAACATCGCACATCACCTCGTCTTGATAACGTCCAATGCTAAATGACACTTTGACCCGCTCATTTACCTTGAGCTCTCCTTGGTTGTTGAGCCATTGAAGCTTATATAGGTGTGGATGTTTCTCGGTCTCCAATCCCAGCTTCTTAACCATGTATGCACTTGCAACGTTAGTACATGAACCACTATCAATGATTAGGCCATATACCTTGTTTCTAATAGTGCATCGACTGTGGAAGATTGTTTCTCTTTGAGCGGTTTCTTCCGGATTTGTCATCGTGCTCAAAACTCGCCTTGTGACCAAGAGTTCTCCATTGTCCGGATACTCTATGTTCTCCTCAGCATCATCAACCTTCTCTTCGTCCAGGGATTCATAATCTCCCGTATCCGTAAGGATCATGACACGATTGTTTGGACAGTCCTTTGCATAATGTCCTCGTCCCCTACTGTAACGACCCAAGGCCGTTACGAATTGTCGAAACTGCCCTCACACAGCAACCCGAGACCTTTCAGCGTGTTTTGTCCTCACTTGCACGCATACCGAGACACTTCCCAGTAGGTCACCCATCCTGATATTGCTCCAGAGCCAGCACGCTTAACTTTGGAGTTCTCTCGAGATAGTCAACCAAAAAGGTAGGTGCACCTTGTTGCTATGAGTAGCTCAACTAATTCTTTTATGTTATCTTAGACCGTATAGTCCCATACCTATACAACCCTCGGATCTCTCTCATTCCGATGTGTTCGATTCATCCCTGTACCCCCTACCCAGAAGCTCGTCAGGAGCCGCCCCTTGTCCGTGCCTCTGCACCGGCGATCACTCCCCGCCCTCCTACGGTACTCTGGGTTGTCACACCTACACTTGTAGCAAACAATCTCACGTGAACATAATTCAACGGAAGTTGATTTGTTACCTATAGGGCCTGATCCCGAAGATGTTACTATGCCTTTCCCTTTGTCATGGATATTTGCCTCGGATTGGGTTGATTTGGTTGTTGGAACAGTCCCGGACTTGTTCTCACCGCGTGTATACGATTGGTTCGAAGAGGTTGTTCTTGCTCGATTAAAACGAGCTTGCTTCTTGGCGACTTGCTGCTCGATTTGGATTGAGATATGTATAAGTTCCTGCAAATCATGGTAAGCTAAACATTCTACCTTTCGAGTAATTCGCTCTTGCAATCCATCCACAAATTGTGCCATAATCGCTTCTTCGCTTTCATCTAACTCCAATCGGTTTCGTAGGTGCTCGAACTCCTCATAGTATTCTTCAACGGTTCTAGTTCCCTGCACCAAGTTGCGATATTTGCGTTGCAAGTCACGATGAAAATGGGGAGGTACATACCTCTTACGCATCATGAACTTCATCTCTCTCCATGTTGTGACAGGTTCGTATTGTGCTCTACGCCTCTCGGCTATTTCTCGATCCCACCATGCTAAGGCGTTGTCGGTGAGTTGTGCCGCTGCATATCTAACCTTCCTCTGATCCGAATACTCATAACATTCGAAAATATTGTCCATCCGCCTCTCCCAATCGAGATAGGCATCCGGATTAATTCTACCCGCGAATGTAGGCATTGAAAGTTTTGGATCATTACCTCGTTGGACTTGTGGTGCTTGCACGTAGTCCTCTTCCTCATCCGAATCAATCTGATGTCGATGAGCACGAGCTGCCCTACGCCTTGGAGGAAGGTTTTGTGGTGCATCACCTCGATCCCTTTGCGGTTCTTCTTCTTGTCTTTGAAAGTTAAATCGAATTGGTTCGGGACGACGCGGAATCTGTTCTAAACGTGTTAAACGTTCTTGGATTTGTTGCAACGCTTGAAGGATGGTTTGGTTGCTACTTTCTCCATCTCCCGACATGACTCTTTTTGGCTTTTCTTAAAGTGATTATAGTAGACCGGTTTGAGTACGATTCTCGGGAAACTAGTATTGGATGGATGTTTTGCTTTTGATCTCTCGCGATGATGCTATTTGATGTTCGTCATTCCCTATTTTGCAGATTTTATTCCTTCGTTCTTTACTCGAGGACGAGCAAAGGTTTAAGTCTGGGGGGATTTGATAACTCCTATTCTTCTCTATATTTTGATGAGAGTTTGTCTAGGTTTTACAGGATAATCACATGCATTCATAGACATTCTAGGCGTGTTAGGATACAAAACTCGGTTGTGCTCTAGTTTTGCAGAGTTACAGGTTTCGAAGATGATTGGACTCGAAAAGGAGCTAATTGGAACGTTAAAGGAGAAGTCCGGATGAGATGCTCATGTTGCGACATCAATAAATTTCTCTACAGAGGTCCAAATCGTGCGAGACTTATACCATTGGAAAGAGCACTTCAAGAGCTTCACGTGGACACCAAAATCGCGTAAATCCGACACCGGAGCAGAGAGTTATGAGCGAATTCGTGAAGACCAGAAAACTGCCAGTGCAGGGCCGATTTCAGTTGAAATCGGTCCGAGTCCGGAACGCGCAACTCGACCCCAGGAATCTGGATCCGGTCCAGATCCACCTGGAATCGGTCCGGATCCAGTCTAAAACCTTGTTTCGCGATTTTCAACATCTGAATGGGAATAGGACTCTTGGGAGCCGCCCTAGGGTTATAGATCCACCTGGAATCGGTCCGGATCCAGTCTAAAACCTTGTTTCGCGATTTTCAACATCTGAATGGGAATAGGACTCTTGGGAGCCGCCCTAGGGTTATAAAAAAGCCCTAGCAACGTCCTAGAACAGGGGAGAACCTCAGAGAACACCTAGATACAGATTTTTGGAGAGCTTTTGGTGAGAGAAGAATAGAAGTTCACGGGATTTCGGGAAGAAGAAGGAAGATTCGATCGTGGAGACTACACATATGCATGAGACTTTCTTTCCTCTCTTTTATCTCTTTCTTTATGAGTTTTTTTATTGTTTTCTATGAACCGTGAGTAGATCCATGACTATGGGTTAGGGATTCGTATGTGTTTTGGGTATGTTTGAACCCTAACTTGGATTTCGGTTTTGATTTGTTTCGGTTCTATTGATTTGCACTTTTATTGGATTGATGTTTGCTAACCCCTTGATCAATTATCTTGGATTCTGAACCACATAGAGATATGGGTTTGTTTCGGATCAAAATCAATAGGATAGATCGTATTATTTACATAGAGATATGGCTTAATCGATCTAGGGTTGATGATAGCGTTCTTCATGCATCTAGGGTTTACTTGAATAGATCGAGAGATTGACGAGTTACTCTGTAGATAGTGAGTTAGTAGACCGAGAGGTGAATTCTCTATTATCGTTGCTTGATGATTCCCGAATACAAGTCATAATCGTTATTCATGCATGCTTAGTAAATACCCATACACGCGAATACGATCCCGACGCCCGTAGTCATCCTTGTTTGATAGGTCACTTGTTTTTATTTACTTTCTTATATTGCTTACCATTGATTCTACATATTTCCACCATCACTTGCTTGCTTGCTTTGATCTATTTTCGATCTAGATTTGGATTTAGCAATCGGTCCTCGTGTTCGACCCCGTGTTACGACGATCCGTATCCTTGCGGTGAGTTGTGAATCGGGTTATAAATTCTAGACTCGGTACACACGTATCAAGTTTTTGGCGCCGTTGCCGGGGACTGGTTAGCCTATTTCTTGGTCTTTATTGATTCTAGACCCTAGCTTGTCTTCTTTTTCTTTTTTTTTTGTTTTTCTTTCTTTAGTTTTTGCGTATTCACTTGGTTTCGAGTTCTTCCTTTTTGCGGTTTGCAGGGTTCTAGTGCATGACAGGGAGCTCTACTCGGAGAGAAGACTTAGTCTACGATCCAGAGATTGAGCGTACTTTGAGAGACATCCGAAATCAGCAGAGAAGAGAAGCCATGTCGAGATCAAGTAGTTCGCACGACCATGCGGTTCATGATGAGGAGCATCAAGAGAATCAAGAGCACATGAATCCGCTCTACGATCAGCAGACCGAGGGCGAAGCTACCTA
>NW_010966701.1:23741-24164 GCF_000463585.1 Tarenaya hassleriana
ATAAAGCAGATTGGAGTCTAGAGAATGCCCTGAAGGTGAAATTGAAGCCCTTACCTCAAAGGCTTAGGACAAAGGAACACATAGGACCATCATTGGGGAGAGGTACGTATCCTGCTCATAACCCTATATCTGTTTTTGAACCTTCTATTACAAGTTGTCGAGCAGGAGCAATGAGCAAGAGAGGATCGAAACGAGCAAAATCATCGCTCAAACGTCCACAAGATCCACCTCCTTCACAAGTTTGGAAACCCAAGGAGGATAGACGGCTCAAGCGTCCACGAGGTACAAAAGATGCGCTTAATGCTCAACATCTAGGGCTCGGGTTGCCTCCCGAGAAGCGCTTGTTTAACGTCATTAGCTCGACCTATCTTGCTCAAATGATGGGAGGGTCTGAGAGGCGAAGATAATCGATCTTTCGCCACC
>NW_010966701.1:25959-27221 GCF_000463585.1 Tarenaya hassleriana
GCGACGTATCCGATTCTTCTACGAACGTCTCCGAACCCTCCACGATGATTATTAAAGACGTTCAAGAGACCAGAGAGCCACCACCTAGCACGGAGACGCTGAATAAAGCGGATTGGATTCTAGAGAACGTCCCGAAGGTCAAATTGAAGCCTTTACCTCAAAGGCTTAGGACAAAGGAACACATAGGACCATCATTGGGGAGAGGTACACCGTTTGTTGTTCTATCAGCGTTTACACCGGCACACGAGAGATGAGCATCGGCTTCCGAGAGACAACGTTGGATAGGTTCCAATTCATAGAGTGTGTGAGAGCTTTTGCGTTTGACGTGAGTTAACTTCATTGCGAGTGAACGAATTTCGCAGAGCTAAGCCTTCTTTATCCCTCTTATTGGTTCTTTTCATACGTTATTGTCGATTTCATTCTTCCGGGCGAGAGTCTACACCGTGGACGGTGTATGGTTCAAGTCTGGGGGGGTGGATAGATCCTTCACACATTCAGGCCTATCTACTTAGGATTGCATTTAGTTTAGGTGCATTTTATCATGGTATATAGACTTAGGAAAGTTTTTCACTTTTGCATATCACTTTGCATTAGTTGCATTCACGTTTTCTTTTTCCTTTTTTCCATATAGATGATTTTTGTTAGGTTTGCATGATTGCATATGACATATAGATATAGGTTCATATAGGTTCACGTGCATACCTCGGACACCCGTTTTGAACATCATTTGGAGGATTTGTGGAATGATAGAGTAGGAACATCTTGATGATCTAGTGACTTTGTAGAACGTGGTTGAACCGTGTCGAATTGATAGTTCTCCAGACTTTCTATATATAGTTTGTGGGATGAGATTGTTGTTTGGAACCTACGGAGTTGAAACGACTATATCCAGGTTATATGTTTCGTTTAGAATCTTTTCCGAGTCTTGCAGATCGATGAAATCTAGTTCAACAAATGCCTTGGAAAAATAGAGCATCTCGACACTCCGCTGTCAAAAAAATCGTTCGAGGACATGAGTGCGTCGATTGACGGTTCGGGTCTAAGTTGTGGATCGGACATCGCATCAAAAGAAAAAAGAATATATAAAAAACAAAGAGAAAAGAAAAGAAAGAGAGAAAATGATGTCCTTCAACTTCAACGTCCTAGAAACCCGAGATGCGTGCGTTTGACAGAAAAACCCTACAAAAAAGGTAAAAATCCAGGCATGAAGTAGAACTAAGATCGAAAAGGCTAAGTTGAGATAAGGATAGGTTCAGAAATAG
>NW_010966701.1:27926-32715 GCF_000463585.1 Tarenaya hassleriana
TTAAAGGAGAAGTCCGGATGAGATGCTCATGTTGCGACATCAATAACTTTCTCTAAAGAAGTCCAAATCGTGCGAGACTTGTACCATTGGAAAGAGCACTTCAAGAGCTTCGCGTAGACCAAAATCGCTTAAATCCGACACTGGAGCAGAAAGTTACGAGCGAAATCGTGAAGGCCAGAAAACTGCCAGCGCAGGGCCGGATCCAACTGGATCCGGTCCGAATCAAGACAGCTGAGCTCGAGCCCAGGAATCTGGATCCGGTCTGGATCCACCTGGAATCGGTCCGGATCCAGTCTAAAATCTTGTTTCGCGATTTTCAGCATCTGAATGGGAATAGGACTCTTGGGAGCCGCCCTAGGGTTATAAAAAAGCCCTAGCCACGTCCTAGTAGAGGGGAGAACCTCAGAGAATACCTAGATACAGATTTTGGAGAGCTTTTGGGGAGCGAAGAATAGAAGTTCACGGGATTTCGGGAAGAAGAAGGAGGATTCGATCGTGAAGACTAGGCATCGACATGAGATTTTCTTTCCTCTCTTTTACCTCTTTCTTTATGAGCTTTTTGTTGTTTTCTATGAACCGTGAGTAGATCCACGGCTATGGGTTAGGGATTCGTATGTGTTTTGGGTATGTTTGAACCCTAACTTGGATTTTGGTTTTGATTTGTTTCGGTTCTATTGATTTGCACTTTTATTGGATTGATGTTTGCTAACCCTTTGATCAATTATCTTGGATTCTGAACCACATAGAGATATGGGTTTGTTTCGGATCAAAATCAATAGGATAGATCGTATTATTCACATAGAGATATGGCTTAATCGATCTAGGGTTGATGATAGCGTTCTTTATGCACCTAGGGTTAACTTGAATAGATCGAGAGATTGACGAGTTACTCTGTAGGTAGGGAGTTAGTAGACCGAGAGGTGAATTCTCTATCTTTGTTGCTTGATGATTCCCGAATACAAGTCATAATCGTTATTCATGCATGCTTAGTAAATATCCATACATGCGAATACGATCCCGACGCCCGTAGTCATCCTTGTTTGATAGGTCACTTGTTTTTATTTACTTTCTTATATTGCTTACCATTGATTCTACATATTTCCACCATCACTTGCTTGCTTGCTTTGATCTATTTTCGATCTAGATTTGGATTTAGCAACCGGTCCTCGTGTTCGACCCCGTGTTACAACGATCCGTATCCTTGCGGTGAGTTGTGAATCGGGTTATAAATTCTAGACTCGGTACACACGTATCACTACTTTCTCCATCTCCCGACATGACTCTTTTTGGCTTTTCTTAAAGTGATTATTAAACCAAAATTCAAAGAAAAACAGAAAGTAAAAATTGAAAGGAATGAGACGAATAACACTTACCTCTTCGCCGAAGCAGATTCTTTTTGGTGTTTTTTCGGTTTTTTTTTTCTTCAAAACAAAAGCATAAAAACGAAACAAATACAAAACAAATATGCAGAAGTGAATCCCTACCTCGTTGGTCCTTGAACCGGGCTTCTGATACCAAAATGATATGCGCCTCAGACACTTAGGAGTTTCTCGGTGAACTAAAGGAACGAAAGAAGGATTTTGTTTTGGAATTTTCGTGGGATAATGACTCAAACCTGAGGTTCTGGTCCTAAGACACTCACTCTAAGGTTTAGGGTCGAAAGCTACTAAAGAAAACAGAAGAAAACGGATAAGATTCTCGGACACACCAAGAACAAGGCTCGGACACACCAAGCAAGGGTTTCTCGGACAAACCAAGGAGATAGCAGAAGAATGCTTAAAAACTTTATTCAATCTGGTTTGTAGACATACATTTCGTCCTCCTTTATAGGGAGAAGAAGAAGAAATGCAAAAAGGAAAGAAATACATTAGGCAACAAGAAAAATGGAAAAAAAATGGAAATGGAAATTGTCTTAACTAGAATAAGGAAATTTCGAGATTAATTCTTGCTGATTCCCCAACGGCTAGGTTGTGTTTTGGCAAGAAAATAATCTGATTTTCCATGTCACTTGCTAGCTCAAGATCCTTCCTTATTGATGTGCTGATGTGGCTCGAAAATTGGCTAACTTCCCTTACTTGCAGATTTGATTTGATGATGTGGCTTTGATGTGGATAGTTGCCTAATTTTGAAGCCTCTAATTGATGTGGAGACTTGTCTTGATAGGATGATGGCTGCTCTTCAATTCGGCAAGTCTCCAAGGATGAACTTAGCTTCCACTCTCGGCCAAGGCAAGGCCGAGAAGTATCCATGTCTTCTTGCTTGTTCCATCCATCTTGTAGGTTGTTTGCTCGATCCATTGTGCCATGAGAGTCCTCACTGTGGCCTGCCATGCTCGTGTCTTAGACTGTGTGAGGGGTGGTTCTGGCATAGGTGGAAAGATGGCCTCGGTGTTGTTGGTTTCTTCTTCCGAGCTCGGCTCCTCCTCCATGCACTCCTTGCTCTCATCCGATCCATTGTGCTCATCCGTGTCCATGGTTAGGTCGATGACCTCATCATTCCCTCCCCGTTGGGAGGGTTTTGCCCTCAAAACGGATTCACCTACATCAAACGGAAGTAGATCAGTTACATTGAAAGTAGAAGACACGTTATACTCACCTGGTAACTCCAAGCGGTAGGCGTTGTCGTTGATCTTCTCGATGATCCGGAAAGGTCCATCTCCTCTCGGTGCTAGCTTTGAGCTCCTCTTGCGTGGAAACCTCTCGGGCCTAAGATGCAGCTATGCCCAATCTCCAACTTCAAAAGTGATCTTCTTGCGTCCCTTGTTGGCTTGACGTGCGTATTGCTTCGTTCTCCGCATCACATTGTCTCGAACCTTTGCATGGAGCTTTTTGATCAGATCAGCCTTCTTCTCTCCATCAAGGTTGGTTACTTCGCTGCTTGGAATAGGTGCTAAGTCCAATGGCGTGAGAGGATTGAAACCGTAGACCACTTCAAAAGGTGAATGCCGTGGTGCAGAGTGTGTTGCTTGGTTGTATGCGAACTCCACATGTGGAATGCAATCGAGCCAATTCTTCAAGTTCTTCCAAAGGGTCTTCCAAAAGTAGCTCAGGAACTTGGTGTCACGATCGGAAACAATGCTCTGGGGTAATCCATGAAGGCGGACAACCTCTTTGAAGAACAAGTCTGCTACATGTGAAGCATCATCCGATTTAGCACATGGAATGAAGTGCGCCATCTTCGAAAATCTGTCAACCACAACAAAAATCGAGTCTTTGTTCCGGATTCAGGGAGTCCAACAACAAAGTCCATCGAAATATCAGTCCAAGGTGATAAAGGAATGGGAAGAGGGAGATACAAACCGTGCGGGTGCGTCTTAGATTTGGCTTGATGGCATGTAATGCATCTAGCGACAAATCTTTCGACATCCCGTTTGAGATGCGGCCAAAAGAAGTGCTCCTTGACGATTGCAAGTGTCTTTTCCACGCCAAAATGTCCCATGAGAGCTCCACTATGCGCCTCTTGTAAGATAAGCTCCCGCATTGAGCACTTTGGAATGCATAGTCTCCTTTCTCGAAAGAGATAATCAACCTCCTTGTAGAATGATCCATGAGCTCCCTTAGTGCACTCCTCGTAGATGTCTCCGAAATCGGAATCATCACGGTACAACCCCTTGATGTGTTCAAATCCAAGCATCTTAGCCTCCATGATCGAAATCAAAGCATACCGCCTTGACAACGCATCGGCCACCACATTGTTTTTTCCCTTTTTGTACTTGATCACGTACGGAAATGTCTCGACATACTCCAGCCACTTAGCATGCCTCCTTTTGAGCGTAGATTGACCTTCGAGATGCTTCAACGTCTCATGGTCGGTATGAATGATGAACTCCTTCGCCAAGAGATAGTGCTGCCATGTTTATAAGGCACGAACCAAGGCATAGAGCTCCTTGTCGTAGGTAGTTGAGCGTTGCGCCACTCAATTTCTCGCTAAAGCGGGTGCACTCGTGAGCTTGTCCTTCAAGGTATCAAAAGCCTTCTCTTGTTCTTCTCCCCACTCGAATGCTTTATCCTTCTCGATGATGGATGAGGGGGGCTGCAAGAGTGCTAAAATCACGAACGAATCGTCGGTAGAAGCTAGCTAGGCCATGAAAGCTTCTAACATGTCCGACGGTGGTAGGGGTTGGCCATTCCCGAATAGCCTTGATCTTCTCCTCGTCTACGCTTAATCCCTGCGAGCTTACAACAAAACCTAGGAAAACTACTTCATTAGTGCAGAAAGTGCACTTCTTGAGATTGGCATAAAGCTTCTCCCTTCGGAGAGTCTCCATTACAAGCTCAAGATGTGTCACATGCTCGGATAAACACTTGCTATAGACGAGAATATCATCAAAATAAACAACCACAAATTTACCGATAAAGGCGCGAAGTACATGGTTCATAAGTCTCATGTAGGTGCTAGGAGCGTTGGTGAGTCCGAAAGGCATAACGAGCCATTCGTACAGCCCATGTTTCGTCTTGAATGCGGTTTTCCACTCGTCTCCTTCTCGCATGCGGACTTGATGATAACCACTCTTCAAGTCGACTTTTGAAAAGAGGGTTGCTCCGCTTAACTCATCCAACATATCATCGAGTCGTGGTATTGGATGGCGATATTTGATTGTGATGTTGTTTATCGCTCTACAATCCACGCACATACGCCATGTCCCATCCTTCTTTGGCACGAGTAGAACGGGCACTGCACAAGGACTTAAGCTTTCACGTATATAACCCTTAGATAATAAATCTTGTACCTGCGTTTGGAGTTCCTTAGTCTCCTCGGGGTTCATACGGTAAGCGGGACGGTTTGGAAG
>NW_010966701.1:41722-43735 GCF_000463585.1 Tarenaya hassleriana
TAACGTCCAATGCTAAATGACACTTTGACCCGCTCATTTACCTTGAGCTCTCCTTGGTTGTTGAGCCATTGAAGCTTATACGGGTGTGGATGTTTCTCGGTCTCCAATCCCAGCTTCTTAACCATGTATGCACTTGCAACGTTAGTACATGAACCACTATCAATGATTAGGCCACATACCTTGTTTCTAATAGTGCATCGACTGTGGAAGATTGTTTCTCTTTGGGCGGTTTCTTCCGGATTTGTCATCGTGCTCAAAACTCGCCTTGTGACAAAGAGTTCTCCATTGTCCGGATACTCTATGTTCTCCTCAGCATCATCAACCTCCTCTTCGTCCAAGGATTCATAATCTCCCGTATCCGTAAGGATCATGACGCGATTGTTTGGACAGTCCTTTGCATAATGTCCTCGTCCCCTACTGTAACGACCCAAGGCCGTTACGAATTGTCGAAACTGCCCTCACACAGCAACCCGAGAGCTTTCAGCGTGTTTTGTCCTCACTCACACGCATACCGAGACACTTTCCAGTAGGTCACCCATCCTGATATTGCTCCAGAGCCAGCACGCTTAACTTTGGAGTTCTCTCGAGATAGTCAACCAAAAAGGTAGGTGCACCTTATTGCTATGAGTAGCTTAACTAATTCTTTTATGTTATCTTAGACTGTATAGTCCCATACCTATACAGCCCTCGGATCTCTCTCATTCCGGTGTGTTCGATTCATCCCTGTACCCCCTACCCAGAAGCTCGTCAGGAGCCGCCCCTTGTCCGTGCCTCATCCCCCCCCGCCCTCCTACGGTACTCTGGGTTGTCACAGGCCCACCAGCTTCCGCCTGGTTCGTCCTCGAACCACACCGTACTGGGAGAGTACCGACTCTGATACCATCTCTAACGACCCAAGGCCGTTACGAATTGTCGAAACTGCCCTCACACAGTAACCCGAGACCTTTCAGCGTGTTTTGTCCTCACTCGCACGCATACCGAGACACTTCCCAGTAGGTCACCCATCCTGATATTGCTCCAGAGCCAGCACGCTTAACTTTGGAGTTCTCTCGAGATAGTCAACCAAAAAGGTAGGTGCACCTTGTTGCTATGAGTAGCTCAACTAATTCTTTTATGTTATCTTAGACTGTATAGTCCCATACCTATACAGCCCTCGGATCTCTCTCATTCCGGTGTGTTCGATTCATCCCTGTACCCCCTACCTAGAAGCTCGTCAGGAGCCGCCCCTTGTCCGTGCCTCTGCACAATGTCCTCGTCCCCTACACTTGTAGCAAACAATCTCACGTGAACATAATTCAACGGAAGTTGATTTGTTACCTTTAGGGCCTGATCCCGAAGATGTTACTATGCCTTTCCCTTTCATGGATATTTGCCTCGGATTGGGTTGATTTGGTTGTTGGAACAGTCCCGGACTTGTTCTCACCGCGTGTATACGATTGGTTCGAAGAGGTTGTTCTTGCTCGATTAAAACGAGCTTGCTTCTTGGCGACTTGCTGCTCGATTTGGATTGAGATATGGATAAGTTCCTGCAAATCATGGTAAGCTAAACGTTCTACCTTTCGAGTAATTCGCTCTTGCAATCCATCCACAAATTGTGCCATAATCGCTTCTTCGCTTTCATCTAACTCCAATCGGTTTCGTAGGTGCTCGAACTCCTCATAGTATTCTTCAACGGTTCTAGTTCCCTGCACCAAGTTACGATATTTGCGTTGCAAGTCACGATGAAAATGGGGAGGTACATACCTCTTACGCATCATGAACTTCATCTCTCTCCATGTTGTGACAGGTTCGTATTGTGCTCTACGCCTCTCGGCTATTTACCTCGTTGGACTTGTGGTGCGTGCACGTAGTCCTCTTCCTCATCCGAATCAATCTGATGTCGATGAGCACGAGCTGCCCTACGCCTTGGAGGAAGGTTTTGTGGTGCATCATCTCGATCCCTTTGTAGTTCTTCTTCTTGTCTTTGAAAGTTAAATCGAATTGGTTCGGGACGACGCGGAATCTGTTCTAAAC
>NW_010966701.1:46102-46408 GCF_000463585.1 Tarenaya hassleriana
ATGCTAAGTGTGTACCTCCCATTACTAGAGCGCCTGTCAAGGCATCGATCGTCCGTAACACGGGTCATGCCAAAGCTGAGCGTGCCGGATTATCTTTGTGAGGCAGGGTGGGAAATCGTGGTTCCCACAGCTTGAACGTGGTTTACCTTAGGTTGAGTTATCAAGTTTTGACTTGAGACTTAACAGACAGATGAGACGAGTATGCAATGATATTTGATATCATAGTCTCATAAAAGGATCTGAGAGTTACATTGGATGTGATTGACATTAGATGTCTACCTAAATAGTGTAAGGCTGAGTATAACA
>NW_010966701.1:46455-47895 GCF_000463585.1 Tarenaya hassleriana
ATAACAACTCATTCTTATGTGAAATACGGATCTTAGTCCCATATAGAGAATTATTATAGGGTTATTTTTCTGTATGGGAATATAGCTTGTTTTTGCATCTATGTTATCATTGTTTGATGATGGACTACCTGGTAGTAAATCATAGATATATAGACACTGATTGATGATGGGCTAGCTGGTAGTTGATCATTAATAGAATCTGGGTAGTCCATCATCAAACAATGATAACATAGATGCAAAAACAAGCTATATTCCCATACAGAAAAATAACCCTATAATAATTCTCTATATGGGACTAAGATCCGTATTTCACATAAGAATGAGTTGTTATACTCAGCCTTACACTATTTAGGTAGACATCTAATGTCAATCACATCCAATGTAACTCTCAGATCCTTTTATGAGACTATGATATCAAATATCATTGCATACTCGTCTCATCTGTCTGTTAAGTCTCAAGTCAAAACTTGATAACTCAACCTAAGGTAAACCACGTTCAAGCTGTGGGAACCACGATTTCCCACCCTGCCTCACAAAGATAATCTGGCACGCTCAGCTTTGGCATGACCCGTGTTACGGACGATCGATGCCTTGACAGGCGCTCTAGTAATGGGAGGTACACACTTAGCATTACATAAATAAGGGATTTTCGAAACCCCGCTTAGATCAAGCATCTACTTTCAAGCTATGAGAACCACCATTTCTCCATCTTGCCTCACCAAGATAATACGGCACACCCAGCTTTGGCATGGCCCATGACACGTACGATCGAGGCCTTGACAAGTGCTTTACTCGTAGGGCTCCTAGATCTAACCGGTTTCTGTGCAACGATTGCTATGGACCATCCATAAGAAAGAATCATGTTATTCTGAATCACAGTTGATCGGTTTTAAGTAACGATTGCTCAAACCAGATCCCGAAACGCAAAATCAAATTTTGGTGAAGCATCGGGACCTAGACCGTTCGGTCTAGACCTAGACCAATCGGTCTGGGCGGTTCGGTCTTCGGGTCTGCGTCGGTCCATTCGGTCTGGAATGGTCAGTCCGTTCGGACTGACTCTCCAGACTGTTCTGACTTGCCTCTTCGGACCTTCTCTCTCGGACTAGTGACTTAGGCCGGACGGACTGGCTAAGCAGTCCGTTCGGTCTACACACCTTAGTCCGTTCGGTCCAACATCTTGGTCCGAACGGACTGAGGTCATTTAGTCCAGGGAGACAACAAACCCTAGACCGTCCGGTCCAGATGACCAGACCGTTCGGTCTAGGCGGAAAAACGCGATCAGATCACGTTCTTCGTCGTTACGGTCCCGATTCAGATCCGATTTCGACCCCGTTTTCGCCTGTGAACTCAGAACAGAAGCCTCTTGCACACTATGCAACAAAGAACATGAAATCTACCCTAGATCCATAATCAAATCATGCATAGCATCAAAGCAAACAC
>NW_010966701.1:48322-48896 GCF_000463585.1 Tarenaya hassleriana
GATGATGTGCTTTGAGAAAGAGAGATTAAGATCACTTCATCAACCCCTTAGACTCTCTAAAAGGGTCTAAAAGTTCTCTAGGTCGGCCCCTAAGTGTTAGGGTTCTGTTTCTCCTCTTATTCAAGTGATTAACCCTAGATCCGGACTTTAAAATTAAATCCGAACCCCAGACCGAACGGACTGCTTAGTAGTCCGTTCGGTCTGGACACTTGGCCCGTTCGGACCAGTTTCATAACTGGGTCCGTTCGAACTAATGGGTCATTCCGTTCGGTCCAACACTTGGTCCGTTCGGACTGAACTCTCTAGTCCGTTCGGTCCAATAACTTGGTCCGTTCGGACTAGATGCTCCAGTCCGTTCGGTCTACTCCTAGACCGGACGGTCTGGACCACTTATCCAGTTTTCTCGACATTTTCTCGTGCATTTGTCCTTCCCTGTGTGTGTGACCCTGTAGGCTCATTCATATAGCAGTATAACCCGAAATCTCTATTCCGGATATACAAGTCATAGGCGGTCTCTAGCAAGACACTATGACTACCTATCTCGAATAGAGTTTGTTTGTGATCTTACGAACGC
>NW_010966701.1:49413-49814 GCF_000463585.1 Tarenaya hassleriana
GTTATTCCCATAACGACACAAGACTAGGGAGTTTAGTATCATTCATAATGATACATGGATTTCATAACAGATCTAGTATGCAAGAACATGTAATGAATCAAATACTCTCATAAACCATAGAAAGTATCAATACATCAAATGTATCTAAATAAAGCTCATAAACAGTACATCATAGAGCACTAAACCAACATCCGGGTGATCATACCTCCGACGAACACTTCGACTCCAGAGTCTGCCTGCTGGATCGAGTATAGGTGAAGTGCTACTCGGGATGCTAGATCAACGCGAGACATTCCCCAGTCGAACCCATCGTAAAGTGGACTCAGGGCCTGTCGGATGAACTGTAGCTCCGTCTGGGATACTGATCCTGGATCTTTCCTAGGAAACAGCGTGTTAGCTGG
>NW_010966701.1:49849-50873 GCF_000463585.1 Tarenaya hassleriana
GGGATCCTATCTCTGACCAAAACTGTCGTAGTGCGGATCCGCTCACGGATGGAAGCTCGGCCGTCTCCCTGGGAGTAACACCGAGGATCTCAGAAAACTGAGCCATGGTGAGGTGGTATGGACGCCCGGATATCCAGAAAGCCATGTAAGCTCTGTGGGTGTCACCGTGATGAGGACATAGAGACCGGACGCACGGACAAAGAGTTGGAACGCACGGAACGTGAGCAAGATAGCTTGGAGTGCACGGAGTGGGAGCGGGATAGCTTGGAACGCAAGGAGCTGCCTAATGCCGAGCATATCTTCAATAGTGATGGGGAACTTCTAGTTGAGCCAAGGCCAAGGCATACACGCCCAAACCAAAGGACCGATCCACCCTTTACTCGAGCCAAGGCGCGTGCCCTTCGCGAACGCATCACCTTATTCGTCTCCGACATGCTGGACGAACTTCATTCCAAGGACATGAGCCCAGCCCATCTTGGAGCAGCCCATACACGCCACTTAATGAAGATTTCGGTCCATGATGTTGCTGAAGAAACACATTAGATTATGTCATTTTCCAACAGCTATATTGTGTACTTAAGAGAGCATTAATTACCTAGCTTGCATGCTTATCTAGCTTTGAATGCTAAGAGCTGTTGGAAATGTTTTGAGATTGCTATTTATCCTTGTAAGTTTTCAGAACTCATTACCTAAGAAATCTATTGCCATTTTCGAGCTTAAGCTTGCTGTGTTTGTTGAGTTGTAATCTCCAAACCGTTATCCCCGTTGGTGTGTCCGACGAAGGGCTTCGGTGTGTCCGAGCCAGCTTTCGGTGTGTCCGAAAACCTTTCCTCCTTATCTCCATCTCACCCACTGAATCTTAGCTTGAATTCGAGTGCCTCACAAGGCCGGTGATTGAGCTAACATTCCCATCCCCCTCCATCCAACATCCTTAGCCGAAACACGTGAGATCGAGTGCCAATACTTGTGCCGGTGATTGCGTTGTTCGGGCCAACCTATATCCACGAGTTCGGGGCTTACATCA
>NW_010966701.1:62881-67569 GCF_000463585.1 Tarenaya hassleriana
GGTACTTTTAGTGCCAAAGAAAGATGGAACTTGGCGCATGTGTGTGGATTGCCGAGCAATAAACAATATAACGGTTAAGTATAGGCATCCCATACCTAGGCTAGACGATATGCTTGATGAATTGAGTGGAGCCACAATCTTTTCGAAGATCGATCTAAAGAGTGGTTATCATCAAGTAAGGATGAGAGAAGGCGACGAATGGAAAACCGCCTTCAAGACCAAGCAAGGTCTTTATGAATGGCTTGTTATGCCTTTCGGGCTAACTAATGCCCCGAGGACATTCATGCGGCTCATGAACCATGTCCTGAGAACCTTCATAGGAAAGTTCGTGGTGGTGTACTTTGATGACATCCTCATCTACAGTAGAAGCGAGGAGGACCATGTTTTCCACCTCGAACAAGTAATGACCACACTTAGAACAGAAAGCCTATACGCAAACTTGAAGAAATGTTCGTTTTGCACGGACGAAATCGTATTCTTAGGCTTCGTGGTCAGCTCAAAGGGGTTAAGAGTCGACGAGGAAAAGA
This sequence comes from Tarenaya hassleriana, assembly GCF_000463585.1. Lineage (NCBI taxonomy): Eukaryota > Viridiplantae > Streptophyta > Magnoliopsida > Brassicales > Cleomaceae > Tarenaya > Tarenaya hassleriana. The sequence continues at coordinate 63,409 of NW_010966701.1, forward strand.
TTAAAGCCATTAAAGATTGGCTGACTCCTACCACGATAGGAAAAGTGCGTAGTTTTCACGGTTTGGCTAGTTTCTACCGTCGATTTGTGCGAGACTTTAGTAGTCTAGCAGCTCCCCTTACCGCTGTCATAAAGAAGGACGTGACATTTGAATGGGGAGAAGCACAAGAGAAAGCATTTAAAGTTCTACAGGACAGCCTCACTAGCGCACCCGTCTTAGTTCTCCCGAACTTCGACAAAACCTTTGAGATAGAGTGCGACGCATCGGGGATTGGCATAGGAGCTGTCCTAATGCAAGAAAAGAGGCCCGTAGCGTATTTTAGTGAGAAACTCAGCGGGGCCACCCTTAATTATCCCACATACGATAAGGAGTTATACGCTTTGGTACGAGCTTTAGAGACTTGGCAACATTACTTGTTGGCTAAGGAATTCGTGGTGCATTCGGATCACGAAACATTGAAACACCTTAAGGGTCAGACCACACTTAAGCGAAGACATGCTAAGTGGTTGGAGTTCATCGAGACATTCCCTTACATCATAAAATACAAGAAGGGAAAAGACAATGTCGTAGCCGACGCATTGTCTCGACGACATGCTTTGATATCAGTCATGGAGGTTCGGATGCTAGGATTTGAAATCCTTAAGGAGCAGTATTCGACCAATCACGATTTCAAATCCATCATAGAAGAATGTAGGAACGGTACTTATGGACCATTTTACTTACATGATGGATATCTCTTTCGAGATAAGAGGTTATGCATCCCGCAAGGATCAATGCGAGACGTGATACTCCGTGACGCTCATGGTGGTGCCTTAGCTGGCCATTTCGGAGTAGATAAGACGTTGTCCATCGTGCAAGAGCATTTCTTTTGGCCGCACCTTAAGCGAGACGTTAGGAGGTTTTGTGCTAAGTGTGTCGAGTGCCACCGAGCTAAGTCAAAAGTACAACCTCATGGACTTTATATGCCATTACCAATCCCAACGCAACCATGGATAGACATATCAATGGATTTTGTCCTAGGACTTCCTAAGATCCAACATAAGGACTCCATCTTTGTAGTGGTCGATCGGTTTTCCAAAATGGCTCATTTCATTCCGTGTGCTAAAACGGACGATGCCAAGCACATAGCCGACCTATTCTTTAAAGAGGTCGTAAGGCTACACGGTATTCCTAAGACAATAGTGTCCGATCGGGATTCTAAATTCCTCAGCCATTTTTGGCGGACCTTATGGAAAAGAATCGGCACTAAGCTCGTCTTCTCGACTACTTGTCATCCACAGACGGATGGACAAACCGAGGTCGTGAATCGTACCTTGTCTACACTCCTGCGCGCCACCATCGGTAAAAATCTAGGCAATTAGGTTGACTGCATTCCACACTCGAGTTCGCCTATAATCGGGCCTCACACTCCGCGACTAAGCATTCGCCATTTGAGACCGTCTACGGTTTCAACCCAATCACGCCTATGGACCTTATAGCACTACCTAACGATGCGTTAGTAAAAACTTAGATGGAGAAAAGAAAGCTGAGTTCATTAAGCAACTCTATCAAAAGGTCCGGGAAAATATTGCTCGAAGGACGGAGCAATACATTCATCAAGCTAACAAAGGCCGGAAAGCAATGACGTTTAAGGAGGGAGACTGGGTTTGGCTACACTTTAGGCCCGAGCGTTTTCCAGATAAACGCAAGTCCAAACTCGCGCCCAGAGGAGACGGTCCTTTCCGAGTTATCGAGCGCATCAATGACAACGCCTACCGATTCGAACTTCCAGGTGAGTATAACGTGTCTAGTTCTTTTTAACGTTGCTGATTTACTTCCTTTTGACGCAGGTCATGAATTTTCGTGGGCGAAAACTTCTCAAGAGGGAGGGAATGATGAGGACATAGAGACCGGACGCACGGACAAAGAGTTGGAACGCACGGAACGGGAGCAAGATAGCTTGGAGTGCACGGAGCGGGAGCGGGATAGCTTGGAACGCAAGGAGCTGCCTAATGCCGAGCATATCTTCAATAGTGATGGGGAACTTCTAGTTGAGCCAAGGCCAAGGCATACACGCCCAAACCATAGGCCCGATCCACCCCTTACTCGAGCCAAGGCGCGTGCCCTTCGCGAACGCATCACCTTATTCGTCTCCGACATGCTGGATGAACTTCATTCCAAGGACATGAGCCCAACCCATCTTGGAGCAGCCCATACATGCCACTTAGTGAAGATTTCGGTCCATGATGTTGCTGAAGAAACACATTAGATTATGTCATTTTCCAACAGCTATATTGTGTACTTAAGAGAGCATTAATTACCTAGCTTGCATGCTTATCTAGCTTTGAATGCTAAGAGCTGTTGGAAATGTTTGAGATTGCTATTTATCCTTGTAAGTTTTCAGAACTCATTACCTAAGAAATCTATTGCCATTTTCGAGCTTAAGCTTGCTGTGTTTGTTGAGTTGTAATCTCCAAACCGTTATCCCCGTTGGTGTGTCCGACGAAGGGCTTCGGTGTGTCCGAGCCAGCTTTCGGTTTGTCCGAAAACCTTTCCTCCTTATCTCCATCTCACCCAGTGAATCTTAGCTTGAATTCGAGTGCCTCACAGGGCCGGTGATTGAGCTAACATTCCCATCCCACTCCATCCATCATCCGTAGCCGAAACACGTGAGTTCGAGTGCCAATACTTGTGCCGGTGATTGCTTGTTCGGGCCAGCTTATATCCACGAGTTCGAGGCTTACATCACACCGTCCTGGGGAATGTATAGGCGGTATGATGCTAGAAATTCTGTCGTCAGCTGCCTATATGTCGATTCGCGAGCCTCGAGGATGCTGAGCCATCGTAATTGGTCACACAAGCCGTGGACCTGCTCGTAGAATCCTAGCTCGATAATCTCCTCGTCTGGGAATTTGGTGCAGTAGATCAGGTTCGAGAAGTAGGTCGTTGTCTGCTGCATGTCTGCGGTGGGCAGGCGGAAGCGAGGCTCGTGGTCGGTGTCGCTGACTACGATCGTCAGAGGGGTCAGGGTCATCACTGCGTCCGCCCGTGGTTGGAAAGGAGCAAGAGGTGGAATATGATCCTCGCGAACATCGGATGCTCTAGATTTGGTCTTGCGGGTGGTCATCTGAAACTCAAGAAAAGACAGGTGAGTGCGACCGGGATCGCAAATACGCGTGGAAAACAGCCCGGATATCGCACAGATGACTGACTCGGCCGAGTCAAGACTGCCAGGACTGAGTCAGAATGTGTTGTCAATGTGATAGATGTTGCCTCGGTCGAGTCAACAAGTGACTCGGACCGAGTCAACACGTGTTCCCCCTGGTATTCCGCGTTTTGCCTCGGTCGAGTCAACACTTTGACTCGGACCGAGTCAGAACGCTGTTCGTTCCGCCGTTCGAAAATCTGCACAAAAACTCCCGAAATCGCCGAAAACAACCGAAAAAACTCATGGGTAATCAAGAATAGGCATGTATGTGCAAAGATCTGTGTCCTAATCACTCAAAAACTCATAAAAAACTTTCCGATTTGGTGAAAATCACAAATCTCGTTCTCAACCCAAAATTCCTTCGCAAATCCGGAATAAATATGCGAAATAGGCATGAATCGTCCATAATCTGCAAAATCTAAGTGCGGGAATACATACCGGATGGATTTTGGTTATGAAATCGAAGGAGGCGACTCGGAGTGACGAGACCGGGTGAGGAGAGGGTTTTCGCGAAAAAGGGGAGGAAATGGGGAACAAAATCGGCTGAGTAAAATAAATAGGGTTTCGAAACTCTGACTCGGACCGAGTCAACACTTGACTCGGTCGAGTCAGTTTACCTTGCCAATTCATCATCCTTCGCGAATTGACTCGGTCGAGTCAACATTTGACTCGGACCGAGTCAGAACTCTGTGACACGATCTGAACTCCGTTTCTGCACTAGATGACCTGCGAATCAAGTTCTATATCCCTGTACCCAAGGGAAAACACCATGTAGGCTCCCAAATCCAAAAAGAAAAAGTCTAAAACCCAAATAACATCTCAAAAGCAAGACAAAAACCCCGGGTTGCCTCCCGAGAAGCGCTTCTTTATGGTCATTAGCTAGACCGTGTGTGAACTCAGGCTGATGGTGGTATTGTGAGAGGAAGAACGCCTCTCTCACCTGCAGGGTCGGCCGGGTTATACAGCTTCAGACG
>NW_010966701.1:68457-68833 GCF_000463585.1 Tarenaya hassleriana
CATATGTATTCGTTGGAGAACGGAATACTGGATGACCCGCATGAGATTGTCACATGGACTAGCGTCATGACTTGAATCTCATATGGCGGTTCCTTATAAGTTAGAAACCCTAATCTTTGGGAAAAGAGACTTTTTCTGAGTATTGACTCGGTCCGAGTCAGAACTCTGACTCGGTCGAGTCAGAACGAATCTGTGACACCCGTAACCCAGGTATCGCAAGGCGTGAAAGGTGGTCTGCAGCTGTGTTCTCCGTGCCTTTGCGATCCCGAATCTCGACGTCAAACTCTTGTATCAGTAGCATCCATCGAATCAGTCGAGGTTTGGCGTCTTTCTTCGTCAGCAAGTACTTCAAAGCCGCGTGGTCTGAGTATACGAT
>NW_010966701.1:70030-72231 GCF_000463585.1 Tarenaya hassleriana
TCTTCCAATCCTCCATACACCAAGAACAAATCCTTAGTCTTTCTCAAGTACTTAAGGATGTTCTTGACCGCAATCCAGTGAGCCTCACCTGGTGTAGATTGATATCTACTAGTCATGGTCAATGCATATGATACATCTGGACGAGTACATAACATGGCGTATATGATGGATCCAATTGCCGAGGCATATGGAATCCTACTCATGCGCTCTCGCTCATCCTGTGTCTTTGGACACTGAGTCTTGCTAAGAGCCACATCATGTCCCATTGGCAAGGCACCCCTCTTGGAGTCTTGCATCTTGAACCGATTCAAGACCTTGTCAATGTATGTACTCTGACTTAGACCAAGAAGCCTTCTCGATCTATCTCTATAGATCTTGATTCCTAGAATATAGGCGGCTTCTCCTAAGTCCTTCATCGAAAAGACCGATCCTAGCCAGGATTTTACTCCTTGCAAGGTAGGAATGTCATTTCCGATGAGCAATATATCACCCATATTGCATGTCTACTATCTCCTTCCAGAAACTCATCCATGCATCAAATAACATTCATAATATTATTAAACATGCATAGATCAAGCCTATCATGCAATTCTAACCATTAAAATCATGTAGGCAAGCAACATACACGGCGATATACAGAGAACCAGACTCTGATACCACAGTTGAGTTTCGCTACGGATTCCTAGCATGCGATCATATCGATTTAGGGTTTGGTTTACTAGGTTTCATGCAGAGGAAGGATAATCTAAACCTAGTCAAATGTCACACGTAACCAAACTCATCCGTAAAACCCCTTATAATCGTGTATATCACCGTGGAAATCGAATACTTACCTCTTTCTTGAAGAAACGGAAGTAGGAGTCGATCCGGGGTCTGTTTAATCACCTAGGACTGAAGTTACAGTCCCTCTACACGTATCCATACCGACGGGAAGGATTCCAAACGTTTTTGGAACCGATCTGCTAGGATCTCTGAAGTATATGAAGTGGGATCTAATTGCGGGAGCTAGAACTATTAAAGAAACGATTTCTTCTGAGTTTTTTCTCTCTCTTAGGGTTCTGAAAAAGTGAGTTCTACACTTAGGACGGCGTCCAACACCTCCTTATAAGTTAGAAACCCTAATCTTTGGGAAAAGAGACTTTTTCTGAGTATTGACTCGGTCCGAGTCAGAACTCTGACTCGGTCGAGTCAGAACGAATCAGCCCAAGCCCATTGTCAACTCTTGACTCGGCCCATTGAGTATTGACTCGGTCCGAGTCAAAACATCATCCAAGCCCAAAACACTTTCTGGGCTTCGACTCGCATGGAAGTTTAGCAACTGATGACCGATGCGGCATCATCAATGTACGGACCTCGGACAAGAGGATTTTCTTCGGACATGGTTTGAAAACATTTTTTTTTGTGTAAACCAGAGTAAGCAGCGGAAAATACAACGGGCGATCAGTATCGCAAAATAACACATGTCCGAATAGTTATAATTTAACCGTACAAAATGCGGGAAATACAAGTCTCGTAACCCAAAATGTAAATCCCGTACATGATGCTGCCTCTCTCAGGTCGTCGTCTGCCGGATGCGCTAGGCGTAATCCTCGTGCCCTGAAAAATGTAAACCACGAGGGTTAAGCACAACTGCTTAGTGAGTAGCCCGGGTTGAACCCGGAAATCCCGTTCCCAACGAGAACGGTACAGTCGACATTTCCATAAAAACACATGCAATAAGTAAAACACAGTAAGCACGTAAATAACAATCACAATCACGCCCGTATGGAGTCCACCATAGGGCTTAGCCGTATACCCTGGTCAAGTCCATGACCAGGGGCGAATCCACGTCCGTCACTCGCGTGACGTTGGCCATCGCATCGTATGCGATCGTGCGCGTCTCCTGCGCCTGTCACTCTCGTGACTGCCGATGTCAAGTCCATGACATAACGGAATTATAATCATACCCGTATGGAGTCCACCATAGGGTCCAGCCATATACCCTAGTCAAGTCCATGACTAGGTGCGAGTCCACGCCCGTCAAATCCATGACGTTGGCCATCGTGTCGCACACGACTAAAACGCGTCTCAAACGCCCGTCAAGTCCATGACGGTGATGGTTGAGTCCACAATCATCCACAAACACAATCACGCTTAACTCGTACGCACGAGCAAGCTACACACATGGCACACAACGTGCAACACCCCCATAGTACAACCAT
>NW_010966701.1:72369-72877 GCF_000463585.1 Tarenaya hassleriana
AAGTCTTGTCCTCTGGTGGGGGTTGGTTTGTCCACGGTCAAGTCTGGTCAGGCCCGGGCCAAGCCCGTCGGCCGTTTCCTTTTTCCCGGCGAACGGGAAAATTTTTCCGAGTTTCTTTGAGCCTGGTCCGGTGGACCAGATTCTGGTCAACCCCGGACCAGCCAGCTTCTCCTCTCTCAGTCCGCTTGTTCTGGTCCGTCTGAGTGTCCTCACTCTGACACGTCTGGTCCGGCGGACCAGGATTGGTCAGCCCCGGACCAGTCGTGTCCTCTTCTTGGTCCGGTTCGTCCCTCTCATGGTCAGACGAAGTGTGCCTTCTCCGGCACGTCTGGTCCGGCGGACCAGGATGTCAGCCCCGGACCAGACGCCTTCTTCCATTGGTCCGTTCGCTTCTTCCTGGCTCGGCGGACCGTGAGGCTTCGGAACACGTCTGGTCCGGCGGACCAGATTCTGGTCGCCCCGGACCAGGCGTGTATTTCTCTCGGTCCGTTCCCCCTCTTCTGGTCAG
>NW_010966701.1:72937-74211 GCF_000463585.1 Tarenaya hassleriana
TCGGCGGACCGGGACTGGGACTTGTCCTCCTTCGCCATTTCCGAACTCTGTTTTGCGTTTTCTCATCCGTTTCGATTCGGGATTGCTTCCAAATGCTATTAACACAGTTTTACATCCCTAGACATGTTCTAAACCTCAAACACGCAATGAAATCTCGATTTGGACCATCACACATTGAGAACAAGATCTCACAAATCCAACTCAAACCACTCACCTTGTTCTTGAGTTTGTCCGAGCTTGTGTGCGTTCCTCATGGCTCCACACGACGTGAGAAGCTTCGGGACACGTCTGGGCACGTCCCTCTTGGTCTCCCCGAGCTCCCCTTGCACTGGTTCGTCCCCTTTCTCCCCCTTTCTCCCCTTTTCCTTCTTCCTCTATTTCTGTCCAAAAATGGCTAAATGCAAGGGTTGGGAGGTGTTTATGGTGCGAGAGAGAGGTTAGATGGGCTCGAGCCCAGGCCCATAGGCGAGCCTGCAACGTCCTCGAGGCGTGGGAGGCAGCTGGGCGGCGAGTGGGGCCCAAACTCCGGCGAAGTTCGCGTCTCAAGACCGCAAGTTGGCAACTTGCGTTTTCTGTCGATCCCGGTCCGCCGGACCAACCTCCTGGTCCGCCGGACCGGACACACTTTTATTATTTTTTTTTTCGAACCTTTCTCCCAGTCCGCGCTGTCCAGTCCGAGTCCGCCTGAGCGGTTGGTCCGCCGCGGACCGTTCCTGGTCTGGCGGACCGGCCTGTTTTTTTTTCTTTTTCTTTTTTTTTCATTCTTTCTCGGTCCTTTCCGCACGTGACGATCCTCGTGCCTCTCTCCGATATTGTATCATCACTTTTGGTGATTTCGGGATATCTCTATTTAATTACTCATTTTTAATAATTAAATATTCAAATCGGGTTTCGGGGTATTACAGAATCAGCCCAAGGCCATTGTCAACTCTTGACTCGGCCCATTGAATATTGACTCGGTCCAAGTCAAAACCTTAACTCGACCGAGCCAAAACATCAGCCAAGCCCAAAACACTTTCTGGGCTTCGACTCGCATGGAACTGACTCGGTTTGAGTCAAATACTGACTCGGTCCGAGTCAGAAGGCTGAAAACGTCCCGACACTCTGATTTGATCCGAAAACTGTTTTCCCGACCAAATCCAAGTCTTCCTTTCCGATACTTCACATATAAGTCCATCCCTAATGGTGCGTGACCCTGTAGGCCCATTCGCAGTGGCAGTAGCCTCGAGAACCATTCCCGATCTACAAGTCATGGTTAGCCTCTAGCAAGACGC
>NW_010966701.1:74221-87355 GCF_000463585.1 Tarenaya hassleriana
CGAGTTCTGATCCTTTGTCTCACGATATCATATGTTGAACAAGGGCATGGTTTGAGCCACCCTTCAAGTTCAACTGCTTTCTCGTCTTGGCAAATCGACTAATAAAATAGATGCAACTTCATCTATAGCGTGGCCGCGCGTTTTTCATAGTCCGACTTCCACGAGAGGGCCCAGCGATATCTCTCCTGTTGAGGAGGTGATAAGTCTCATATTGCATGTCTACTATCTCCATATGATTCGTGAACGTATCTGATCAACGCCGTTATAATCATCCGGTTAAAGACGACGTTTGGTGCAGTCAAGACATGTCACTCCTCATATCAGATACTCTAGACATCTCAGGTCTGAGGATCCAAGAATGAACCGCTGTATGAGATTCAAGTCATAACTCTGTCCATGTGACAATCTCATGCGGGTCAACCAGTCACTCGTTCACAACGAGTACCCATGATTGTGATATGCATCCAATGCATCGATCACACCTCATGCTAGTCTTCATTCATCATTGTTCCCACAATGATAACTGACCAGGGTGTTTAGAATCATTCTATAATGATTCAAGGATACCGAAATATAACAAACATGTCAATCATATAACGGGAATGTAATGCATTCATAAATCAATGAATCAATACAAAGTCAAAATGTCATATCACGGATCATCCTAGAGCATTACAACCAACAATGACATCAGGATCAAGTCCACGGCCAAATCTCCATCGAGCTTCACTCCCATTCGCTAAAGTTCTTCAATATGAGCCCTCTTATTAAGGACGTGGGTGTTGACAGAGCTGCCTCTCGGCATCTCCGTCTTCACCAGAGCTTTCAGCGACTTGTACTTTTGAGTACGCGCTAGCTCCTGAAACATGATATTGAGCTGGTTGATCATATCAAACACGCTCTTTCCCTGCTTCCCAACATGAGACAGAAAATCTCTATGTCGTCAGTCTGATGCTTTAACCAAGCATCCTTGATGGCTCTCGTAGCATTGGCCGCAGGTTCTGGTGGTAGAGCCCCTTCCAGGACGTACGACTTCTTATCGTGCTTGAGAACAATTCTCAAGTTCCGATACCAGTCTAAGAAGTTCGTCCCAGTCAACTTATCCTTCTCAAGGATAGATCGCATTGTCAAACTCGGTACGCCACCGGTTGACGCCATGTCCTACAGAAAAAGACAAAAACAGAATGAACAAAAACAAAATGCAGATTCTATCAATGATCTACTACCAGCTAGTCCATCATCAATCAACGACAACATAGATGCACATACAAGCTATATTCCCATGCAGAAAATGAACCCTACAATAATTTTCAATATGGGACTAAGATCCGTATTTCACATAAGAATAAGTTGTTACACTCAGCCTTACGCTATTTAGATAGATATCTAATGTCAATCATATCCAATGTGACTCTTAGATCGTTTATGAGACTATGATATCGAATATCATTGCATACTCGTCTTATCTGTACCGTTAAGTCTCAAGTTAAACTCGACAACTTAACCTAAGGTAAACCATATTCAAGTTGTGGGAACCACGATTTCCCACCCTGCCTCACAAAGATAATCCGGCACGCTCACCTTTGGCATGACCCGTGTTACGGACGATCGGTGCCTTGACAAGCGCTCCAGTAATGGAAGGTACACGCTTAACATTACATAAATAAGAGATTTTCGAAACCACACTTAGATCAAGCATCTACTTTCAAGCTATGAAAACCAACATTTCTCCATCTTGCCTCATCAGGATAGCATGACACACCCAGCTTTGGCATGGCCCATGACACGTACGATCGAGGCCTTGACAAGTGCTTTACTCGTAGAGCTCCTAGATCTAACCGGTTTCTGTGCAATGATTGTACATAATCTGAATAGGCCATCCATTCGATTATGTAATCCCAATCCCGAAGCTCCCACTCAATCAAGCATATCTAATATCTTGATTAAGTTGCATGCATTCATTCACTATGGACCATCCAAACGAACGAATCATGCTATTCTGAATCACAGTTGATCGGGTTAAGCAACGATTGCTCAAACAAGATCCTGAAACGAAAAACCAAAATTTTGGTGAAGCCTCGGGACATGGACCGATCGGTCCAAAGCCTGGACCGGTCGGTCTATGCAATTCTGTCTACACAGTCCAGAACGGTCCAGACCTTTCGATCTGTCCGTCCAGACCGATCAGTCCACACGTGTGGACCGTTCAATCTAGACCTGTCAGTCCAACCGACCCGCGAAATCCTAGACCGATCGGTCTAGAGGACCAGACCTCGTTTTCATCGTCTCTGTCCCGTTTCAGACCCAAATTCGACCCGGTTTTCGCCTGCGAACTCAGAATTTGAACTCTTGCATACTATGCAACAATGAACAGAAAATCTACTCTAGATCCACATTCAAATCATGCATAGCATCAAAGCAAACACGGATTCAAACAATTCAAATCCTATAACGTGCGTGATCGGGTTCTAACAAAATCATACAGACAACTAGGCTCTGATACCATTGTTGGGTTTTCTGGGATCTCAAGAGCGAATCTAATTCCTAAGAGATCGGTTCTAGGGTTTGTGCAACGGATGTAAAAAAAAATTTGATGAAACCCTAAAACCTATCATGCATGATCTTGTAGAAACGTTAGAACGCTTACCTCAATCGATCCGGGGCATGTATCAATTGATGTGTTCGTCTGATCACGTAAAGCAGGAAGAATACCTCACCCTCTACACGTATCCACACGGCGGAAAGGATTCCAACAGTTCGAACTTGCCTGCTAGGACTGAAGAACACGTTCTTCTTTGCGCAAGGGTTTCAGGGATCTAACTCTTAGGTTTTCAACTCTCAAAAACTCCCCAAAGGGTCTGAAAGTCGTGCCAAGAGGCTTAGGAGGCGTTCCCTAAAATTAATCTCACTTAAAAACCCTAATTAGAGCGAGTTTAGGAAATCCCGACGTCTGGACCGATCGGTCTGGAGCTTTTAACGTGTGGACCGATCGGTCCATGATTCCGGACCAATCGATCTGGAACATTTTCTAGACCGAGCAACATTTTCACGTTACCTCTGGACCGAGCGGTCCATGTGTCTGGACCGGTCGGTCTGGCCTCCGCTCCACCGGGATTTTCTCGTCTTTTCTCGCGCATTCGTCCTTTCCTGTGTGTGTGACCCTGTAGGCTCATCCGATATAGCAGTATAACCCGAAATCTCTTATTTCGGTTACACAAGTCATAGGCGATCTCTAGCAAGACACTATGACTACCTATCTCGAATAGAGTTCGTTCGTGATCATACGAACGCCAGTGATGATTCCGGTTGATGATCCTTTTGTATAGCGATATCATACGTCGAACATAAGGCATGGACAAGCCATCTTATCTTATTCGACTTCTTTCTCGTTCACTGAGTTCGATTGTCTGAAATAGACGATGTTCGTCTATAGTGCGGCCACACATTTCTACAGTCTCCCTCACATGAGGGGCCCAGCGATATCTCTCTCTTTTAGAGAGGTACAAATCCCTTCTTGACTATCTACAATCCAGTACATGATTCGTTTCATACCTGATACACGCCTTTATAGTCCTCCTTTTACGCAGGACGTTTGACGTATTCAAAGTATGCAACTCCTCATGTTGAATTCCGTAGATATCTCAGGTCTTAGGATCCAATCATGGAACCGTCATATGATATTCAAGTTATGACGCAAGTCCATGTGACAATCTCATGCGAGTCAATCCAGTATTCCGTTCTCCAACGAATACCTATGATCATGATCGTATCCAATACCTATGATCATCTATATGATCATCAATCACACATCATACTAGTCTTAGTATATCATTATTCCCACAATGATACATTGGTTAGCCTCTAGCAAGATGCCATGACTACCCACGTTGAATTGAGTTAGAGGTGATCTAACCAAGGCATTAACAGCTCGAATTCTGATCCTTTATCTCCCGATATCATATGTTGAACAAGGGCATGGTTTGAGCCACCCTTCAAGTTCAACCGCTTTCTCGTTTTGGCAAATCGACTAATAAAATAGATGCAACTTCATCTATAGCGTGACCACGCGTTTTTCATAGTACGACTTCCACGAGAGGGCCCAGCGATATCTCTCCTGGTAAGGAGGTGACAAGTCCCATATTGCATGTCTACTATCTCCATATGATTCGTGAACGTATCTGATCAATGCCGTTATAATCATCCGGTTAAAGACGACGTTTAACGCAGTCAAGACGCCACTCCTCATATTAGATACTCCAGACATCTCAGGTCTGAGGATCCAAGAACGAACCAATGTATGAGATTCAAGTCATGACTCTGTTCATGTGACAATCTCATGCGGGTCAACCAGCCACTCGGTCACTCGTTCACAACGAGTACCCATGATTGTGATATGCATCCAATGCATCGATCACACCTCATGCTAGTCTTAATTCATTATTGTTCCCACAATAATAACTGACCAGGATATTTAGAATCATTCTATAATGATTCAAGGATACCGAAATACAATAAACATGCCAATCGTATAACGGGAAAAGAAATGCATTAATAAAATCAATGAATCAATACAAAGTCAAATGTCATATCACAGATCATCCTAGAGCATTACAACCAACAATATGGACAGTGAAGCGTCCCGCGTTGTCGTTTGTCAGAATTTGTGGTTGCGACGCTTACGTGAAGCATCAGATAACTGATAAGTTATCCTCCAAATCCAATAAGTGTTTATTTGTAGGCTACCCTAAGGAAACTAAGGGTTACTACTTCTATATTCCGGCAGAGTACAAGGTGTTCATTGCTAGGAATGCGACTTTTATGGAGCGAGAGTTCGTCTCCAAAAGAGTCAGTGGGAGTAGGATCGAACTTGAGGAAGTTCGAGAGCAACAAGTAGACGCTGAGCCGAGTGAACAAGTTGAAGACGTTCAACCTGATTCACTGCCGGTTGTGACTCAACCTTCGACGAGTAAACCCGGAGATTAGACAGGATTCGCAAAGAGCCTGTGAGATACGGATTTGTAGTGACTAGGAATGAGGAGCTCATGTTATTGGAACATGATGAGCCTACCACATACCCAGAGGCTATGGCGAGTTCGGACTCCGAGAAATGGCGCGAGGCTATGAAGTCCGAGATGCAATCCGTGTCAGACAACCAAGTATGGACTCTGGTTGATGCATCTGAAGAGATAAAACGCATCGGATGCAAGTGGATCTTCAAGAAGAAGACCGACATGGATAGCAACGTGCACACGTATAAGGCACGACTTGTGGCGAAGGGATTCCGTCAGATTCATGGTATTGACTATGATGAGACCTTTTCGCCTGTAGTCATGTTGAAGTCCATCAGGATCCTGCTTGCCATAGCCGCATATTACGACTATGAGATATGGCAAATGGATGTCAAGACCGCGTTTCTTAACGAGAACTTGACTGAGGATGTGTACATGACACAACCCGAAGGTTTTGTCGATCCAAGGAACTCGGGGAAGGTGTGCAAGCTTCAGAGGTCCATTTATGGACTGAACCAGGCTTCGAGGAGCTGGAATCTTCGCTTTGATGAGAAAATCAAAAGGTTTGGTTTCTCACAGAACGAAGACGAGCCGTGTGTTTACAAGAAGGTTAGTGGGAGCACAGTAGTATTTCTAGTGCTGTACGTGGATGACATTCTCCTTATAGGGAATGACGTTCCTACCTTGCAAGACGTTAAGTCTTGGCTAGGAACTTAGTTTTCTATGAAGGACCTAGGAGAAACGGCCTATATTCTAGGCATAAAGATCTATAGAGATAGATCGAGGCGACTTCTAGGATTGTGTCAGAGTACTTACATCGATAAGGTCTTGAAACGGTTCACGATGCAAGATTCCAAGAAAGGAACCTTACCGATGAGCAGTGGCACAGTTCTCTACAAGAGTCAGTGTCCTACGACACCTGATGAGCGAGAACGCATGGATCGAATTCCATATGCTTCGGCAATTGGATCCATCATGTATGTCATGCTTTGTACTCGGCCGGATGTATCCTATGCGTTGAGCATTACGAGTAGATACCAGTCAGATCCAGGTGAGTCACACTGGATCGCCGTCAAGAACATCCTGAAGTACTTGAGAAGGACTAAGGATGTGTTCTTGGTATACGGTGGGTCGGAAGACGAGCTCGCTGTAAGGGGTTACACCGATGCTAGTTTCCAGTCAGACCCGGATGACTACAGATCGCAGTCTGGCTATGTTTTCTGCTTAAACAGAGGCGCTGTTAGCTGAAAGAGTTCCAAGCAAGCGATTGTTGCAGATTCTACTACAGGAGCTGAGTATATTGCAGCGTTGGACACCGCAAAGGAAACTGTTTGGATCAGAAAGTTTGTTGGCGACTTGGATGTCATTCCTAGTGCTGATAGCCTTATTGCTCTGTATTGTGACAACAATGGAGCGATCGCACAAGCGAAAGAACCCAGATTCCATCAACGAAACAAACACATACTCAGACGATCTCACCTGATAAGGGAGATCATAGACAGAGGAGACGTGCACATTTGCAGAGTGTCGACATATGTCAACATTGCCGATCGGTTGACGAAGCCTCTCCCTTCGTCGAAGCATGAGGGTCATGTTAGGGATATGGGCATTAGATGTTTAGCAGTTCATGATTAGAGCAAGTGGGAGATTGTTGGTTTAGTGCTCTATGATGTACTGTTTATGAGCTTTGTTCAGATACATTCGATGTATTGATACTTTCTTGGTTTATATGAGAGTATTTGATTCATTACATGTTCTTGCATACTAGATGTGTTATGAAATCCATGTATCATTATGAATGATACTAAACTCCCTAGTCTTATGTCGTTATGGGAATAACGACATAATAAGACTAGTATGATGTGTGATTACGAACAATACTAAACTCCCTAGTCGTATATCATTGTGGGAATAATGATATAATAAGACTAGTATGATGTGTGATTGTTGACCATAGGTATTGGATACGATCACAATCATAGGTATTCGTTGGAGAACAGAATACTGGATTGACACGCATGAGATTGTCACATGAACTAGCGTCATGACTTGAATCTCATATGGCGGTTCCATGATTGGATCCTAAGGTCTGAGATATCTACGGAATCCAACATGAGAAGTTGCGTACTTTGAATCGTCAAACGTCCTGCGTAACAGGAGGACTATAAAGGCGTGTATCAGGTACGAAACGAATCATGTGCTGGATTGTAGATAGTCAAGACGGGATCTATACCTCTCGTAAAAGAGAGAGATATCGTTGGGCCCCTCGTGTGAACGAGACTGTAGAAATATGTGGCCGCACTATAGACAAACGTCGTCTATTTCAGACAGTCGAACTCAGTGAACGAGAAAGCAGTCGAATCAGATAAGGTGGCTTGTCCATGCCTTATGTTCGACATATGATATCGCGATACAAAAGGATCATCAACCGGAATCATCACTGGCGTTCGTAGGATCACGAACAAACTCTATTCGAGATAGGTAGTCATAGTGTCTTGCTAGAGACCGCCTATGACTTGTGTAACCGAAATAAGAGATTTCGGGTTATACTGTTATATCGGATGAGCCTACAGGGTCACACACAGGAAAGGACGAATGCGCGAGAAGAGACGAGAAAATCCCGGTGGAGCAGAGGCCAGACCGACCGGTCCAGAAGGTCTGGACCGATCTTTGGACCGATCGGTCCAGACACGTGGGCCGGTCGGTCCAGAGGTAACGTGCAAATGTTGCTCGGTCCGGAAAATGTTTCAGACCGATCGGTCCGGAACCATAGACCGATCGGTCCACACGTAAAAAGCTCCAGATCGATCGGTCCAGGCCTGGACCGATCAGTCCAGACATCGGTGTTGGGATTCCTGGGATCTCTAGAGCGGATCCTATTCCTAAGAGATCGATTCTAGGGTTTGCGCAGCAGATGTAAAACAATAAACCCTAGAACCATGCTTCTATGAATCGTAGAAACGTTAGAACGCTTACCTCAATCGATATGGGGCCTGTATCAATTGAAGAATTCGTCTGATCACAAAAGGGAGGAAGAATACCTCGCCCTCTACACGTATCCACACCTCGGGATGGATTCCAACGGTTGGAACTTGTCTGCTAGGACCCGAATCTGCTATTCGGTTTTCTGCTTCGAGAAAATGAGACTTCAATCACTTTTCGAACCTCTTGGATCTCACCAAAAGTCTGTAGAAAAGTTATCAAGTCGGCTCTCTCCATTAGGGTTTTTAATCTGCTTCTTATATAGTGATTCAACCCTAATTTCGGTTTAATTTTGGAAAAACCTGAAGCCCGGAACGGACGGTCCAGAAATGCATGTGGACCGTCCGTTCCAGACCTTCTGGAATGGACAGTCCATTCTGGACCGTCGGGTCTGGACCTGGCGGACCGTCCGTTCCGGACTTCTGGTCCGTCCGTTCCAGACCCTTCCGTCTTGGTTTTTCTGTCGTTTTCTCGTGCGTTTTGTCCTTCCCTGCGTGTATGACCATGTAGGCTCATTAGATATAGCACTATAACCCGAAATCTCTATTCCGGATATACAAGTTATAGGCGGTCTCTAGCAAGACACTATGACTACCTATCTCGAATAGAGTTTGTTCGTGATCTTACGAATGCTAGTGATGATTCCAGTTGATGATCCTTTTGTATCACGATAAGGAAAGTGATCCTTACGGGTGTTGGAGTTCAACTTACGATAGTCGATGTACATCCTCCATCCCGTGACCGTCCGTGTAGGAATAAGCTCGTTCTTCTCGTTCAGGATCACGGGTCATGCCTCCCTTCTTGGGTACAACCTGCACATGACTCACCCACGTACTATCCGAAATAGGGTATATAATACCCGCATCTAACAGCTTCATCACCTCTTTCCTAACTACCTCTTTCATCGTCGGATTCAACCTACGCTGATGCTCAACAGAGGATTTCGACACATCATCTAAGTGAATACGATGCATGCATAACGAAGGGCTAAGTCCCTTAATATCATCCAAAGTATATCCAAGAACACCCCTATAACGTCTAAGCAAATCACTCAACTGTTCTACCTGGGGTTCTAGCAACACAACATTCACTATAATCGGATAAGTCGAGTTAGGTCCAAGGAAAACATACATGAGCCCTTCGGGTAAGGGCTTCATCTCCACCTTCGGGGCATTCTCTAAACTCCAATCCGCTTTATTCAGCGTCCCCGTGCTAAGTGGTGGCTCTCTGGGCTCTAGAACGTCTTTAATAGTCGTCGTGGAGGGTTCGGAGACGTTCCGGGCTGGCTCGGTGTCGGTGGTGGGGCACAGAGAACTGACTCAGTCCGAGTCAGAACGAAGGAAGGCCGAGTCAACACTTGACTCGATCGAGTTAGAAATCTGCGACACCGAGTCTGAAGCTAACAAAGTTTCGAAGTGTTCCAGCGATCTGACTCGGTCCGAGTCAAGTACTGACTCGGTCGAGTCAGAATACAGAAGCTCGAATTTCTCCTCGGGTTCATCGTCTAACGCCTGTGTGAGCTCCCGAATATCCTCCCAATTGCTGTATATACTCGCATCTGATGCCAGGAGGGATATTTCAAGTGGATCAATGTCTCGGAACTGATCAAAGACCTCCTGCGTCAAGATCTCGTGTACATCAACATAACACGCTGAATCGGTAGTGGATGGCTGCTTCATATTGTGATCTAAGGTGAACTCAACAGTCTCGTCACCTATCTTCATGGTAAGACGACCAGCTCGAACGTGTACAACCGCATCAGCTGTGTTCAAAAACGGTCTGCCCAGAATAATCGGTATCTTCGAGTCTTCATCCATGTCTAAGACAACAAAATCAACGGGGACATAATAATCTCCGACTTTCAACGGAACGTCCTCGAGAATACCTGCGGGATACTTAACAGATCGATCTGCTAGCTGTAGCGCCATCCGTGTCGGCTTAAGCTCACCAATATTAAGCTTCTTGTAAATGGACAACGGTAGTAAACTGACGCTAGCACCAAGGTCGCACAATGCACGGTCTATCGCGATGTTTCCGATTTTGCAAGGAATCGAAAAACTACCCGGATCTGATCTCTTCCGTGGCAACTCATGCTGTAGAATCGCAGCGCTCACCTCTGTGCTCAAGGCTACTGTCTCCTTCCCAATTACCCTTTTCTTGGTCAAGATGTCTTTCAGAAACTTCGAATAAGAGGGTATCTGCAGCATAGCCTCATAGAACGGTATAGTAACCTCTAGCTTCTGAAGCATATCAGCAAATCTCGAGAACTGTGTATCCTCAACATGCTTCTTCAATCGAGAAGGAAAAGGAACGGGTGGTACCTTAGGTGGAGGAGCGACGTATGGCGTTTCGGCTTCCTCTGCATTTACCCGAGGTGTCTCATCTACTATGCCTTTTCCTTTCTCTTCGGCAGTGTATCTAGACATCGTCCCTTTTTGCGTAGGGACTGTATCTGGCAGATTCATTCCACTCCTCAGCTCAACGGCGTTTACATGCTCTCGTGGATTTGGTTCGGGCTTCCCAGGAAATGTGCCCTGCTGCCTAGAGGGTTGTGATGCAAGTTGTGCAATCTGTGTATCCACTAGCTTCATATGTGCATCCATCCCGTCAAGCCTCCTCTCAAAGGTATCATGCCTTGCCCTTATGCTCTGTACCTCGGTTTTCAGCTCCGTAAACGATGTCTTCTGATCGACCATTAGTTGGGCAAGCATTGTCTTGATGTCTGCTTCATCATTCTTTGCCGGTGGAGGAGCTCGGTAACTCTGATTCTGTTGTCTGTATCCTGGATTCTGTTGCGCATATCCCTGATTCTGCCTCTGAAAACGTGACTAAGTAAAGCCCGGGGGATTCTGGAAACGCCCTGTTGTTGTGCATTCAATGCTCCGCTCGGGTTTCCGTAGGAGAAACCAGGATGGTTTCTAGGCGCGTTCGGGTTGTAGAGATTGGAAGGATTCTGGTACTGATTCCTTCCTACGTAGTTGACATCCTCAACCTCTTCCTCTGATGTTGCCTGATCAACCAGAAACATGCCAGGCTGGACTTTCGGCGGGTTAGATGTATTCTTGAGTCCCATGTGCTGCTTGATTGCCGATAAATCAGACATGACCGCTTTCAAAAGCAGCGGACTCGCCCAAATCTACCCATCCTGTAGAGCGTCTGATACTATCTCCTGACATCCCTCTTGCCTTGGCCATCTTCGCAATCTGCATCTCTAGGGTGTCAAAGGGAATGTCGTATACACTCCCTCCACAAGCTGCATCCATCCATGCTCTAGTATTAACTCTCAGTCTGTGGATGAATGTCGAAAGCAGCAGTCGCTTATCCATGCCGTGGTGTGGACAAAGGCGTTGGTAGCCTTTGAACCTCTCCCATGCGTCATACAGACTCTCATCACTCTCCTGAGTGAAGTTGTGTATGGCTCTCTGTGTAGCTCGGGTCTTCTCTGGGGAGTAGTATCTCGCCATGAATTGCTCCTCTAGCTCCTCCCATGTCGTAATCGAGTTTGGCTCAAGAGTGTAGAGCCAATCTCTTGCCCGGTCCATCAGTGAAAAAGGAAAAGCCTCCAAATATACATCCTCGATGGTCATTCCTCTGGCTTCCTAACTGATCTGCACAACATCTTAAACTGAGTCAAGTGAGCAATGGGATCCCCTGTTGGCCGCCCTCTGAAGCTCGCCTGACTAAACATCGTGATGCACTGTGGCGGTAGCTCAAAGCTGTCTATGTGATGTACGCACGGAGGAGGTGGAGATAATCTGTGAACGATCACCGGCACTCTCGTGGAGGCACTCGAATTCGAACGACGGTTGGAGAAGGACCGAAAAGGATAGGGCTGCGGGACTTTGATCCAATCACCGGCACTCGTAGAGGCTCTCGAATTTGAATCGTAGTCAAGAGATGGATGGAGAACGAAGGATAGGGTCTCGGACAAACCAAGACAAGCCTCGGACAAACCAAGACGGGATTTCTCGGACAAACCGAGACAATGTCGGACACACCAACAAGAGGAGTAAAACTCAACTCGAAAATACTTCTTTCCAATATTCAAATCTGAGTTTTACATATGAAAAACACATATAAATAGTAGAAACTTCAACAACTCTTTTGTGATTAAATGCTAAACATGCAAGAGGGGTGGGAGCCTATGCATTTAATAAGGTAGGTGGGAAGAATATAGCTGTTGGAAAAGTTGCTTGCACTCCAAGAAGCTTCCCTTTTGTGTCTTGACTATTCTTGGCCGAAATTAAGGTTTGAGATGGAGAGGAGTTGAGTCTTGGCTGGTCCGATGGAAGGTAAGCTTGCATTCTTCGACTAAGGTTCGTTTAAGGCATGAGACGAACATGTTTGACGTGTTGTCGAAGAGTACGTGCTTTGGCTCGAGTTAACGGTGGTTCGGGCCGAGAATAGAAGTGTGCATGCTTTGGATTTTGTACAGCCATTCGTGACTCATCTCGGATGATGATCTCCTTGTGATCGGGTGGGACGTCATTCTCCGGTTGAGCGCCTAGCTCCATGCGATCCGGTTGAGCTCCAAGTTTCGTAGGTTCCAAGCTTTCGTCCATGCTCCCGCTCCAAGCTATCATTAGCTCCATGCCTTCTTTTATCTCCAAGATATAGTTTGATGCATCACTCGGGATTCCGAGGTCCTCATCACTTCTAGACTTTCTGCTTGGTAGAGTTGGTGTATATTCCTTGAATTACTACTCCATGGCCCCTTAATGACCTCAAAAAGTCTCCTCTGCAACATAAGTAGCTTCGCCCTCGGTCTGCTGATCGTAGAGCGGATTCATGTGCTCTTGATTCTCTTGATGCTCCTCATCATGAACCGCATGGTCGTGCGAACTACTTGACCTCGACATAGTTTATCTTCTCTGCTGATTTCAGATGTCTCTCAAGGTACGCTCAATCTCTGGATCGTAGACTAGGTCTTCTCTCCGAGTAGAGCTACGTGTCATGCACTAGAACCCTACAAACCGCAAAGAAAAAGAAGAACTCGAGACAAGTGAATCCACAAAAAGGAAAGAAAAACAAAAAGAAAAAGAAAATCAAGCAAAGATCTAGAATCAATAAAGATCTAGAAATAGGCTAACCAGTCCCCGGCAACGGCGCCAAAAACTTGATACGTGTGTACCGAGTCTAAAAT
>NW_010966701.1:88209-88414 GCF_000463585.1 Tarenaya hassleriana
GTCCATGCTCCCGCTCCAAGCTATCATTAGCTCCATGCGTTCTTTTATCTCCAAGATATAGTTTGATGCATCGCTCGGGATTCTGAGGTCCTCATCACTATGGGCGGTCTGTTGATGCATGATAGGAGTTGGGTGTGCTTCGGTGCAATGTAAGAACCCAAAGTCTCCTCTGCAACATAAGTAGCTTCGCCCTCGGTCTGCTGAT
>NW_010966702.1:0-251 GCF_000463585.1 Tarenaya hassleriana
TCAAGACACGTCACTCCTCATATCAGATACTCTAGACATTTCAGGTCTGAGGATCCAAGAATGAACCGCTGTATGAGATTCAAGTCATGACTCGTGTCCATGTGACAATCTCATGCGGGTTATCCAGTAACTCGTTCCAAACGAGAACCCATGATTGTGATTTGCATCTAATGCATATGATCATAATCATCTATTACACATCATGCTGGTCTTAATTCATCATTGTTCCCACAATGATAACTGACCAGGGA
>NW_010966703.1:0-792 GCF_000463585.1 Tarenaya hassleriana
CTAGAACCAGAGGAATGAGAAGTTTTAAATAGAGGACGGGATCTTGGAACCATCGTCTTATCTTCACCAGAAACATGCATAGCCATCTTATCAGCTTCAGTACTGTCAGAGAACAGCTTGCTAAGGGAGACAGAAGTGGAAGATGTGGTTACACTTTTCCCTTCAACAGAAACCTCCTGCTGTACATCAGTTACAGACATGCCAGCTGTGTGTTCCTTGGAAACTTCAGTTAGCTGAAGAGTTGGAACGATATCTCTTTCCAAAGGTTCTACAGATACTGAGCTCTCTGGGTGGGAAATTTCAAGAGCAAGGTCCTTAGAACCATCAATCTTTGCAATGTTTCGTGGCATTTGTACTTCTGCACTATTAATGGAGATTCTAGATGTTGCATCTAAGATACCATCCCCATTTTCATCATCTACAAGCATCACAGGTTCGGCAAATTCTTCATCAGAATCACTTTGAATAACTACATCACCATTCAGAGGATCACCCCCGATATAACCTCGGCAATGTGATGATCCACAATAGCACTTTTTGGCAGCAGCTCCAAATACCCTAACATAGTTGTAGTCAAATGTCACCTCTTCGCCCTGACAAGGCACATGGACTGATTAAAAACTACTGAAAGGAAAACTGCACAGATAGAATTGTAATAGATGAGGTGTTTATAACATCATTTGTTCAGTAAATATAAAGCTACAAGGGAGAGTGACGTGCGTCCATTTCTTTTTCCCTTTAAATCAATTTTAAATTCAGGGAATTAATAAACCAATTTAATTTTGCCCTTCC
>NW_010966704.1:0-1474 GCF_000463585.1 Tarenaya hassleriana
CGTTTTGTGCAGAAGAATCGAGCGGGTCGCCCAAAAAATGGGCGACCGCTCGTTCATTTTTCGTTTTGCACAGAAGAATCGAGCGGGTCGCCCAAAAAATGGGCGACCGCTCGTTCATTTTCTGACGTCCGCTTCCCCTGCTTTTCGAAGCAACACGGATTTTTCCTCGCGCTCGTGTTGTATTTGATCAAAGAGGATGTTACGAGGGGATTTTGGAGGTTTGATTAAGAAAAGAGAAAAGAAACAAGGAAAGTGAAGAATGTACATCCCGGTATGAACCGGGTTGCTAGTTAAAGTCGTAGCTAGACCGAAATGCGGTTCAATAAATTAAAGAGAGGGAGAGTACAGAGGTACCTCCTTCTGGTGTAATACTCCCTGGATTGTATGGCTTGAGTCTTTGAGTGTTGACCATGAAAGTTCCGCCTTTTCCGTTGTCGAGTTCTACCGCTCCATGAGATGTAACGTTCTTTATGATGAACGGTCCCGACCACCTTGATTTCAGTTTTCCTGGAAAAAGTTTTAGTCGAGAATTGAATAAAAGAACGAGGTCACCTTGTTGGAGGTTTCGATCGAGGATGTGCTCCTTGTAAATCCGCGCGTTTTCATATGCGTCCAAGCGAATTTCCTCTAGGTGATGAAGCTCTAGCACTCGTTTTTCCGTTGCGGTTTTCCAGTCTTAATTCAACGCCTTAATCGCCCAATATGCCTTGTGCTCCAACCCAACCGGTAGGTGGCAAGATTTTCCATAAACGAGTTGAAATGGAG
This sequence comes from Tarenaya hassleriana, assembly GCF_000463585.1. Taxonomy (NCBI): domain Eukaryota; kingdom Viridiplantae; phylum Streptophyta; class Magnoliopsida; order Brassicales; family Cleomaceae; genus Tarenaya; species Tarenaya hassleriana. The sequence goes on from NW_010966704.1 coordinate 766, forward strand.
TCATCCCGATAGGCGTCTTGAATGCCGTTCTGTAGGCCCAAACCGCATCCTCAAGCTTCAAAGCCCAGTCCTTTCTTGACTTGGCCACTGTTTTCTCCAAAATTTGTTTGATCTCTCGGTTAGAGACTTCTACTTGACCGCTCGTTTGGGGATGGTAGGGAGTTGCTACTCTATGGTGAACACCATATTTAGTCAATATGCTCTGAATCACTCTATTAACAAAGTGTGCTCCTCCATCACTTATCACCACTCTTGGGACTCCAAACCGAGGAAATATGACTCTTTTGAACATCTGTGACACAGTGCTTGAATCATTCTTCGGACTAGCAAGTACCTCCACCCATTTCGTCATATAGTCTACTGCCACAAGAATGTATAGGTTGCCGCAAGATGATGGAAACGGTCCCATAAAATCTATTCCCCATACGTCAAATGGTTCCACTTCCAAAATAAAGTTATGCGGTGCCTCATTTCTCCGCGAGATGTTGCCCGTTCTTTGACAAGCATCGCGTGAACTTACAAAAGTGTGCACATCCTTGAACAATGTTGGCCAATAGAAGCCCGATTGTAGGATCTTTGTGGCTGTCTTAGCTGAGGCAAAATGCCCTGCGTAATCCGATGCATGGCAATGGTGTATCACTTGCTTCACCTCTTCCTCCGGAATGCATCTTCGAAACAATCCGTCCTTACCTCTCTTAAACAAGAAAGG
>NW_010966704.1:3244-7517 GCF_000463585.1 Tarenaya hassleriana
TCCCTTCTTAGGTACGACTTGCACCGGGCTAACCTAAGAGCTATCCGAAATCGGGTAAATGATACCTGCATCTAACAATTTCAAGACCTCTTTCTTGACCACTTCTTTCATGTTCGGGTTTAGCCTACGTTGATGTTCAATTGACGATTTGGTATCATCCTCTAAATGTATGCGATGCATGCAAAGAGAGGGGCTAAGACCCTTGATTTCTCCTAGAGTGTAACCTAGGACTTCCCTATATTGCCTAAGCAACTTGGTAAGTTTTTCTACTTGATCCTCATCTAATGCATCATTAATGATAACAGGATAAGTAGAATTTGAACCAAGAAAGACATACCTAAGCCCTTGGGGTAAGGGCTTTAGTTCCACTTGTGGAGCATATTCGGGGTCCCAATCAGTGTGTGATTTCTCTTTTGAACCTTGAGATGAGTCAAGAATGGTATGGGTGGTCGACAGGATGCTTCCGGGGTCCAAGTCTTCATCTCCATGTGAAAACAGGCGGGTCGCCCATTTTTCCGGCGGGTCGCTCGCTTCTACAGTACCCGGATCGTTTTTGCTTAGAGAAAACGGGTGGGTCGCCCATTCTGACGGGCGGTCGCTCCCTTCTACAGCGTCCTTATCAATTTTGCTCAGACAATTCGAGCGGGTCGCCCGTTTTTTACACTGGGTCGCCCATTTTTGGTCCCGGTGTCGCTCGCGTGAACAGTGTTACTGCTCAGACAAAATGAGCTGGTCGCCCATTTTTCGGGCGGGTCGCTCATTTTGTTATGCACTTCAGCATCAGGTCTTGAGAGTGGGCGGGTCGTCCGTTTTTGCTGAAATTCTGTTTTCGGCTTCTTGACCGTCCAATGCTCGTCTTATCTCTTCAATCTCCTCCCAATTGCTGTATAGACTTGCTTCTACGGCCATTAGTGACACTTCTAGCGGGTCTACTTCACGGAACTCTCCGATCACTTCTTCCGCCATTGCTTCAAGTATATCCGCATAGCATACCGTATCATTGGTCGCTAGTTGTAAGGCCATCCTCGTGGGTTTCAGGTCACCTATGTTCAACTTCTTGTAAATGGACAGCGGCATCAAACTCACACTAGCTCCAAGATCACATAGTGCCCTATCAATCTCAATGTTTTCCAACTTGCACGGTATAGAGAAACTTCCCGGATCAGACATCTTCGGGGGAAGTTCATGCTTTGTGATGGCCGCGCTAATTTCGGTGCTCAATGCTACAGTCTCCTTTTCCACTACCCGCTTCTTCGTCAAAATATCCTTGAGGAACTTCGCATATGAGGGCATTTGGAGGATTGCCTCATGGAAAGGCATTGTAATCTCCATCTTCTTCAGCATTTCCGCAAACTTTCCAAATTGGCTATCCTCATTAAATTTCTTTAAGCGAGAGGGAAAGGGTATCGGGGGTACCTTGGGTGGAGGAGGAATGTAGGCTGGTTCTTTCTCCTGTTCTTGCACCTTAGGAGTGTCTTCCTCTACAGATTTTCCTTTTTCCTCTCTTGTTAACCTTGGAGGCGATGTCTTCTCAACCATTGGGGGGATGATCTCCGGAAGTTGTTTCTCATTCCTTAGCTCCACTGCATTGATGTGCTCACGAGGGTTCACCTCGTTCTTACCGTGAAGCATGCCTTGCTGTCTCGATGAAGAGGAAGATGCAAGTTGGACAACTTGACTGTCCAAGATTTTCAAATGAGCTTGTACTCCTTCCAATTGCTTCTTGAATGCAACTTGCTCATTTTCAATGCCCCCAATGGATACTCCTTGTGATTTTTGACCTTGGGGGATTTGGAATAGCATATCCTTGATGTCCGGGTCTTGCTCCTTGGGTTGCACTTGTTGTGGTCTATAGTTGGAATTCCCTTGATAACCTTGACTTCCTTGGCCTTGTTGTTGATACTTTGATTGAAAACCCGGAGGTCCTTGATTGTTCTGTTGGAAGGCGGGTTGAGGATTTAGCGCATTCGACGCGTTCTTGTAGGAGAAGTTGGGATGATTCCTCAATCCCGGGTTGTATAGGTTGGATGGATGAGTGTATTGGTTTGGACCGATATAGTTGACTTCTTCCGCTTCTTGATCAACCATGTACATACCCGGTTGAACTTGCGCTAAATTTTGATCCTCCACAGCAGCTACTTGTTTAGCATTGGCGAGTTGAACTCTTATCTCAGCAAGGTCGGCCAACACTGCCTTAAGAGCTGCGTTTTCTCCCACATCCCCTTTCACCGAGCTTCTCCTACTGAATTCGTTGGACGTATGGCTGCGTCCCTTGGCCCGTTTTGCAATTATCACCTCTAGCTCTTGGAAAGGGATGTCATATATGTCACCTCCACACGCTGCATCAATCCAAGACCGAGTATCATCCTTCAACCCATGGATAAAGATGGATAGAAGGTAGTCTCTTTCCATTCCATGGTGAGGGCACATTCTTTGATATTCCTTGAAGCGTTCCCATGCATCATGGAGATTCTCCCCATCCTCTTGCACAAATGCATTGATCCGATTCCTCGCATGTTGAGTCTTGGTAGGGGAGTAGTATTGCATAAGGAATTGTTCTTCCATCTCACCCCATGTCGAGATAGAATTTGGCTCAAGAGTGTAGAGTCAATCTCTAGCTCTCTCCATAAGTGAGTAGGGGAAAGTCTCAAGGAACACATCTTCAAGAGTAATCCTCGGTCCCTTCTTGATTGCCTTACAGTTCATCTTGAAGTTCGTAAGGTGAGCATTCGGGTCCTCGTTTGGTCTCCCACGGAAACTCATGTTGTTGAGCATTTGGATGCATTGCGGTAGGAGTTCAAGTTCTTCTAGTGGCCCCCGATTTATGCATGATAGTAGCTGGGTGTGCTTTGGTTGTGTGTACGTTCGAAGCGTTCTAGGGACTGCTTGGGCTGGACCTCTTTGGGCATTGGCCCCTCTCAACAGCTCCTCGGCCATCTTGGGTTGTTCTCTTCGTGCGATGTTTTCTCTCAGCATTTCTTCGGCCATTCCCCACTGTCTTTGCTGTCTACGAGCGAAGCGTAAGGTCTTTTCTATTTCGGGGTCGAAGACGAGTTGATCTCTACCGGTTGTGCTTCTTGTCATGCACCGGAAGAGCTGCACACCAAAGAGACAAAACGAACCGAAAGTGCTGTGAAACGGTTATGTCGCAAAGTAATCCAAGCAAATATCCAAGCAATGATGATCTAGCAAAAATCTATACTAACACGAAAACGCCTAGTCCCCGGCAACGGCGCCAAAAACTTGATGTGCACGCACCGAGTTCTAAATTTGTAACCCGATTCGTACCACTATCCGCAAGTATACGGTAGTTGTAGTACCGGAGTCGATCACGAGGACTAGGTTGTGTTAATCCATTCTTAAACTAGATCAATGGCGATGGAAAATATTGCTTAAAAGGTGTTTGTGAAAATGTAAATATGAAAAGAAGATCAAACAAGCGAATGAAATTAATGAGTTGTAAACGATGGTTTGAGGCGTTGTAGGTTCGGGATCCCTCATGAATCGCATGGACGGTTAGTGATGCTACAATGTCCTAGGGTTTGTCTTCCAATTGGGGATTTCAAGCACTTCCTCTAGAGTTTGTCTCTCCCGAGCTTAAACTCACTACCTAGACAATCAATTCACCCATTTTCCAATGATCCAAATGATCTCTAGATGCATTAATGTACCCCATCATGAACCCTAAGCAAGCTAAGCCATCTCCCAATGTGAATAACTCACTTATTTGATATTTGGTTCCAAACCTCATCCCCATATCCCTATGATCAATGTGTTCTATGGTCATATCAACTAGGGTTTCACCCAAATCAACAGCATTAAGCACAAAATATCAAACCAATGGAAGAAAACTCAAAAGACATCATAGATTAAGTTTAGGTGTCCATACAAAAGTGGGGATCCCTCACCCACAACAAAGTCACTACTCCATAACTAGGGTTTCAAAACAGAAAGCAAAATGAAGAAACATGGAAAAGGAGAAGAAATGCTCAAGATGGTCTTCAATGGTGGTCCCCTTCTTCTCCTAGCCTCCTTGATCTCCAAAATCCCCCTTTTCTTCCTCTCCAAGGTGATTTTTCTCCAAAGTGTGTAGCCCCCCTCTCTCTCCTCAAACTCCCCTTTTTATGAAAGTCTAGAATTAGGTTTTCTCCTCAAAACATGGGCTTTTCCTTATTGGGCCGATTTTGATTTCAGGCGGTCGCTCATTTTTCAGGCAGGTCGCTCATTTTTCTTCCGGTCGCCCATTTTATGGGCGGGTCGCTCATTTTCCTCT
>NW_010966704.1:8150-13078 GCF_000463585.1 Tarenaya hassleriana
GATTCCGAGAAATGGCGCGAGGCTATGAAGTCTGAGATGCAATCTATGTCAGACAACCAAGTATGGACTTTGGTTGATGCATCTGAAGGGATAAAATCCATCGGATGCAAGTGGATCTTCAAGAAGAAGACCGACATAGATGGAAACGTGTACACGTATAAGGCAGACTTGTGGCGAAGGGATTCCGTCAGATTCATGGTATTGACTATGATGAGACGTTTTCGCCCGTAGTTATGCTGAAGTCCATCAGGATCCTACTTGCCATAGCCGCATATTATGACTATGAGATATGGCAGATGGATGTCAAGACTGCGTTCCTTAACGGGAACTTGACCGAGGATGTGTACATGACACAACCCGAAGGTTTTGTCGATCCTAGGAGCCCGAGGATGGTGTGCAAGCTTCAGAGGTCCATTTATGGACTGAAACAGGCTTCGAGGAGCTGGAACCTTCGTTTTGACAAGACAATAAAAAAGTTTGGTTTCTCACAGAACGAAGACGAGCCATGTGTTTACAAGAAGATCAGTGGGAGCACAGTTGTATTTCTAGTGCTGTACGTGGATGACATTCTCCTTATAGGGAATGATGTTCCTACCTTGCAAGACGTTAAGTCTTGGCTAGGAACGCAATTTTCTATGAAGGAACTAGGAGAAGCGGCCTATATTCTAGGCATCAAGATCTATAGAGATAGATCGAGGCGTCTTCTAGGATTGTGTCAGAGTACATACATCGATAAGGTCTTGAAACGGTTCAAGATGCAAGATTCCAAGAAAGGAACCTTACCGATGAGCAGTGGCACAGTTCTCTGCAAGAGTCAGTGTCCTACGACACCTGATGAGCGAGAACGCATGGACCGGATTCCATATGCTTCGGCAATTGGATCCATCATGTATGCCATGCCTTGTACTCGACCGGATGTATCCTACGCATTGAGCATTACGAGTAGATATCAGTCAGATCCAGGTGAGTCGCACTGGATCACCGTCAAGAACATCATGAAGTACATGAGAAGGACTAAGGATGTATTCTTGGTATACGGTGGGTCGGAAGACGAGCTCGCTGTAAGAGGTTACACCGATGCAAGTTTCCAGTCAGACCCTGATGAGGACATCGGACCTAGCAGCTTGGAGAGGGACGGGAGCATAACGGAAGGAGCTCTTGAAGACGGGAGCATAACGGAAGGGGCTCTTGAAGACGGGAGCTTAACGGAAGGAGCTCTTGAGGACGTTGAAGACTTGAGTATATTGCAGCGTCGGACGCAGCAAAGGAAGCTGTTTGGATCAGGAAGTTTGTTGGAGACTTGGGTGTCATTCCTAGTGCTGATAGCCGCATTGCTCTGTATTGTGACAACAATGGAGCGATCGCACAAACGAAAGAACCCAGATCCCATCAACGATCCAAACACATACTCAGACGGTTTCACCTTATCAGGGAGATCATAGACAGAGGAGACGTGCACATTTGCATGGTGTCGACAGATGACAACATTGCCGATCCGTTGACGAAGCATCTCCCTTCGTCGAAGCATGAGGGTCATGTTAGGGATATGGGCATTAGATGTTTAGCAGTTCATGATTAGAGCAAGTGGGAGATTGTTGGTTTAGTGCTCTGTGATCAGACGCGTTCTTCGATTGATACAGGCCCCGGATCGATTGAGGTAAGCGTTCTAACGTTTCTACAAGATCATGCATGATAGGTTCTAGGGTTTCATTAAAATTTTTGTTTTACATCCGCTGCGCAAACCCTAGAATCGATCTCTTAGGAATTAGATTCGCTCATGAGATTCCAGGAAACCCAACAACAGGTTTCGGAGATGATTGGACTCGAAAAGGAGCTAATTGGAGCGTTAAAGGAGAAGTCCGGATGAGGTACTCATGTTGCGACATCAATAAATTTCTCTACAGAAGTCCAAATCGTGCGCGATTGTACCATTGGAAAGAGCACTTCAAGAGCTTCGCGTAGACACCAAAATCGCGTAAATCCGACACCGAAGCAGAAAGTTATGAGCAAATTCGTGAAGACCAGAAAACTGCCAGTGTAGGGCCGATTCCAGTTGGAATCGGTCTGATTCCAGAACGCAGAATTCGACCCCAGGAATCTGGATCCGGTCCGGATCCACCTGGAAACGGCCGGATCCAGTCAAAAACCCTATTACGCGATTTTCAGCACTCTATCGGGAATAGGACTCTTGGGAGCCGCCATAAGGTTATAAAAAAGCCCTAGCCGCGTCCTAGAACAAGAGAGAACCTCATAGAACACTTAGATACAGATTTTTGGAGAGTTTTTGGGGATAGAAGAATAAGAGTTCACGGTGTTGGGTTCCCTTCGGGTTCCTAGCATGCGATCTCATCGATCTAGGGTTTGGATTCTAGGTTTCACGCAGCGGAAGGAAAGATCTAAACCTAGCCAAACGTCACACAAAACCAATTGTGCAATAACCCGAACAATCATGTATATCGTCGTGGGATTCGAATACTTACCTCGTTCTTTCAAGATCTGGAAGTATCAATCGATCCAGGGCCTGTTTTAATCACCGAGAGTTGAAAGCACAACTCCTCTACACGTATCCACACCGGCGGGTGAATTCCAACGCTTTGGAACGTATCTGCTAGGATTTGTGAAGAGAAAACCGATGTCCTTGACTTGGAATCGATATTCCAATCTCTATAACTCAAAATCAAGCTTCTCTAAGCTCTCATTAGAATCTAGGACGTCTGAGGTTCTTATTTTAGGGTTTGTGGCGGCTCTCATATTAATTAGGATTGCCCAAAACCCTTAAAACGCGAAAACCGAAAACTGCCCGTAAGTCGGACCGTCCGTTCCAGGCCTGGAACGGATGTCCTGATCGGACGGTCCGTTTTATAACGTAGAACGGACGTTCTTGACGCCTGGACCGTCCGTTCCAGACCTGGAACGGACGGTCTGGCATTTGCGGAACGGTTCGTCCGTTCCTCAGCGGAACGAACGTCTGGCCATCTGGAACTCTTCCAGATCGCTCCGTCGCTCTTTTCTCGCGTTGTTCTCTTCACGTGTGATCCATCCCTAATGGTGTGTGACCCTGTAGGCCCATTCGAAGTGGCAGTGGCTTCGGAAACATTTCCCGAACCACAAGTCATGGTTAGCCTCTAGCAAGACGCCATGACCACCCACCTAGAATAGAGTTAGAGGTGATCTAACAAAGCCAGCAATAGTTCGAGTTCTGATCCTTTGTCTCACGATGTCATATGTTGAACAAGGGCATGGTATGAGCCACCCTTCAAGTTCAACCGCTTACTCGTCTAGGCAAACCGACTGATAAAATAGATGTACATTCATCTATAGCGTGGCCACGCATTTTCACAGTCCGATTTCCACGAGGGGCCCAGCGACATCTCTCCTGCGCAGGAGGTGACAAGTCCCGTATTGCATGTCTACTATCTGCATATGATTCGTGAACGTATCTGAGCAACGCCGTTATGATCATCCGGTTAAAGACGACGTTTGACGCAGTCAAGACACGTCACTCCTCATATCAGATACTCTAGACATCTCAGGTCTGAGGATCCAAGAACGAACCGCTGTATGAGATTCAAGTCATGACTCATGTCCATGTGACAATCTCATGCGGGTCATCCAGTAACTCGTTCCAAACGAGAACCCATGATTGTGATTTGCATCTAATGCATATGATCATAATCATCTATCACACATCATGCTGGTCTTAATTCATCATTGTTCCCACAATGATAACTGACCAGGAAATTTAGAATCATCTGCAATGATTCAAGGATATTTACCGTAATATAACAAACATGCAAATCATATAACGGGAATAGTAATGCATTCATAAATCAATGAATCTCTTATGAGTTTTTTGTTGTTTTCTATGAACCGTGAGTAGATCCATGACTATGGGTTAGGGATTCGTATGTGTTTTGGGTATGTTTGAACCCTAACTTGGATTTCGGTTTTGATTTGTTTCGGTTCTATTGATTTGCGCTTTTATTGGATTGATGTTTGCTAACCCCTTGGTCAATTATCTTAGATTCTAAACTACATAGAGATATGAGTTGGTTTCGGATCAAAATCAATAGGATAGATCGTATTATTCACATAGAGATATGGTTTAATCGATCTAGAGTTGATGATAACGTTCTTCATGCATCTAGGGTTAACTTGAATAGATCGAGAGATTGACGAGTTACACTGTAGGTAGTGAGTTAGTAGACCGAGAGGTGAATTCTCTATCTTTGTTGCTTGATGATTCCCGAATACAAGTCATAATCGTTATTCTCGCATGCTTAGCATATACCCAACAACGAATACGATCCTGACACCCGTAGTCATCCTTGTTTGATAGGTTACTCGTTTTCATTGCTTTCATATTTCGTTTTCCATCGATTCCACATATTTCCGCCATCACTTGCTTGCTTGCTTTGATTTAGTTTCGATTAGGATTTAGACTTAGCTACCGGTCCTTGTGTTCGACCCTGTAATACCCCGATTCCCGTATGAAATATTTAAATTAGTTTCGGAAATAAAAAGAAGGTAAATCAAAGAAAAAAACATAGAGAATATTTCAACGAAGATCTAGAAGAAAACGACACTCGATTTGACTGAGAAACGAGGAAGTTATGAACAAAAGAAAACTGAGTAGAACCCGAAATTCGGAATTCACGAGTTATTTGAGGTACAGACGTTTCGAGTTGTGCCTCATCGTGTAAACATGAGTTTTCAATAATCTACTGATTGGACATGCAAGAGGACGTTCCAAGGAAGGTGTAGAAACAAACGGTGCGCGATTCGGGTAAGAAACGAGTGAGAACGGAGCAATCGAAGTCAGTCGAAACGGACCAGAAATGCAGAACGGACGGACTGGCAAAGGCAGAACGGACGGACTGCTAAAGGCGGAACGAACGGGCCACGAACGAGCGAGGAGCTGGGCCGAA
>NW_010966704.1:13467-14174 GCF_000463585.1 Tarenaya hassleriana
AAGCAAGGGGGGACATCCCTAGACTGTGTAGGAGAGGTTTCCGGTGAGGAACAAACCGGAAAACGCCACGAAATCCGGTCAAACCAGATCTGAGCCAAAACAGAGGTGAGTGGCTCGAGTTGCGTCTGTGTGAGCTCGTTTTCGTCGATGTGATTGTGTTATTTCGATGGTTTGTTGCTTGGATTAGATAGAGGACATTTCAATGAACATTTAGCAACAAACGACACGTAATTTGGTGGAGAAATGAGTGAGATATGGCCAAACGAAGTCGGACCAGAAAACTGTTTCGCGAGAGAGAACAGAGCTCGAACGGACGGTCTGTTTTTGCAGATCCGACGGTCTGGGTGACCCACACCCTGGACCGACCGTTCTAGAGTACAGAACCCTTTTTTGGATGATTTTTGAATCCCGTGTGCGTGAGGTGTGCGATGCAACGAAGAGTGACTCGTTGCGTGATTATACGGGGTAGTTTGCATGACGTTAAACGGTAGATCGGTAAGGGACCGGATACCGTGATACGTGTGATTGTACTTGTTTATATTTCCGTTGTGTCATGGATTTGACATCGGTAGTCACGTGATGTGACAAGTGCTTGAGGCGATATTGTCGTGTGATGCGACGACCAACGTCATGCGAGTGACGGGCGTGTGATGCGCACCTAGTCATGCTGACTTGACTAGGGTTTATGGCTAAAACCAAAGACGCAG
>NW_010966704.1:15391-16659 GCF_000463585.1 Tarenaya hassleriana
AGTAGTTGAACGAATAAATGAAAAAGGTTTATACGCCCCAACGTTTCACCGTGGGGAGCACCGGTACTCTTCGTGAAAAAGAAGGACGAGAGTATGCGGTTGTGCATCGATTACCGAGGGCTCAACCAGGTAACCATCAAGAATCGATACCCGTTACCGAGGATTGATGAGTTACTGGACCAGCTACAGGGAGCCCAGTGATTCTCGAAGGTAGATTTGCGATCCGGATATCATCAGATTCGGGTCAAGGAGGATGACGTGCAGAAGACGGCGTTCCGGACGAGATATGGACACTTCGAGTTCGTAGTTATGCCTTTCGGGCTCACGAACGCGCATGCTGTTTTCATGCAGCTTATGAACCGCATGTTCATGGACTATCTAGATGAGTTTGTCATTATCTTCATCGATGACCTTCTCATCTACTCACCGGATCTGCAGACGCATGAGGAGCATCTGCGGAAGATATTGTGGAGGCTGAGAGAGAACCGACTGTACGCTAAGTTTAGCAAGTGCAGCTTTTGACTACAGGAGATTGGGTTCCTGGGACATGTGGTATCAGCTCAGGGCATTCAGGTCGATCCGACTAAGATCGAGGCCGTCATGGAGTGGTAGTCCCCGACTTCTGCGACGAAGTTAGGAGCTTCTTGGGATTAGCTGGCTATTATCGCCGATTCGTCGAGGGATTCGCCAAGATTGCTCGACCTTTGACAAAGCTGACAGGGAAGAATGTCAGGTTCGAGTGGACGGCGGAATGCGAGGAAAGCTTTGGGGAGTTGAAGCGGAGATTGACATCAGCGCCGTTCCTGGCATTACCACGGCGGGAATGCTATACGAGGTATACACTGACGCGTCTAAGTACAGACTCGGTTGCGTTTTGATGCAGGAGGAACACGTGATCGCTTACGCGTCGAGGCAGCTGAAGAAACACGAGGAGAACTACCTGACACATGATATGGAGTTAGCAACGGTAGTTCACACGCTGAAGATCTGGAGATCGGATCTGTACGTGGAGAAGGTTAAGCTCAACACGGATCACAAGAGCTTGGCTTATGTGATATCTCAGAAGGATCTTAATCTGAGACAGTGGAGATGGTTGGAGTTGATCGCAGATTACGATCTGGAGGTAGCCTACCATCCGGGGAAAGCTAACGTAGTGGCCGACGCTCTCAGTAGGAAGAAGGGCTTAGCGGCCATACGTGTTGTCACCTCATCTCGCAGCAACGCCGCTGAGTTGACTACGATGTTGGGACATCTCTCGCTGACACCCG
>NW_010966704.1:17227-18384 GCF_000463585.1 Tarenaya hassleriana
GCGCAGATTTACATCGATGAGATCGTACGTCTTCATGGAGTTCCGAACGAGATCATATCCGATAGAGACGCCCGATTTACATCCCGCTTGGGGAAGGCGATTCAGGAGGCACTGGGGACGAAGCTCAAGATGAGTACGGCATATCATCCTCAGACAGACAGTCAGTCGGAGCAGACTATACAGACTCTAGAGGACATGCTCAGAGCTTGTATCATGGAGTGGGGAGCTCCATGGGACTAATACATGACGTTGTGCGAGTTTGCATACAACAACAGTCATCACACGAGTATCGGAGTATCTCCATATGAGGCCTTGTACGGGCGACCGTGCAAGATACCGTTGTGCTGGACGGAGATCGGCGAGCGCCGAGAGTTTGGGCTGGAGATCGTGGAGGAGTCAACAGAGGTGATACGGAGGATTCACGTCCATCTGAAGACGGCGCAGAATCGGCAGAAATCGTATGCCGATCAGCGGAGATGAAACTTCGCGCTTGAGATCGGAGATTATGCTTTTCCCTGAGTACAGGCGATGCGAGGTCTTGCGAGGTTCGGGCAGAGCGGGAAGCTGAAGCCGCGCTACATCAGACCTTATCCCATGATCGCGAGAGTGGGAGCTATTGCATACCTTCTTGGATTACCGCCGAAGTTGGACAATATCCATGATGTGTTTCACGTGTCGATGCTACAAAGGTACGTAGCAGATCCTTCTCACATTTTAGAGCCCCAGGAGTTGGAGTTTACGGAGGCTACACATTTTCGCGACGAGCCGCTGCAGATCGTGGGTCAGAAGATCAAGAAGTTGCGGACGAAAGAGGTGCCACTTCTGATGGTCGTGTGGCGGAGCCAAGGGGTCTCCGACATGACTTGGGAACCCGAGGCACAGATGCGTAGTAGTTATCCGCATCTATTTACTTGACCGTTGTACGAACTCTTTCACATGACGTTCAGTTTGTATCAGACTTATATTTTCTAATGATATGACGATCTGGATTTGTTTTGGTGATGATATCGAATACGAGAAAATTTTGGTAACATCACGAGATTCTGAATTCGAGGACGAATTCTTTTTAAGGGTGGAGGATTTGTAATACCCCGATTCCCGTATGAAATATTTAAATTAGTTTCGGAAATAAAAGGAAGGTAAATCAAAGAAAAAAA
>NW_010966704.1:18734-25217 GCF_000463585.1 Tarenaya hassleriana
GCAGAACGGACGGACTGCTAAAGGCGGAACGAACGGACCACGAACGAGCGAGGAGCTGGGCCGAAACTAGGCCCAGACCGTCCGTTCCAGGCCCAGAACGGACGGTCTGCTTGACAGAACGCAAGTGCCCAACTTGCTGCCTTGGGACGCGTATTTCTCTGCATTCCCAGACCCCACCGGCGTCAAGTCGCCGACCAGTCTGTTCAGGGTGATGCAGGCTCGACTTGGGCCTTGTCTTGAGCCCATTCGACCTCCCTCTCGCAGCATAAACCTCTCCCAAGGAAGGGTTTCACCATTTTCGGACAAAATCAGAGAAAAGAGAGGGAGAGGAGAAACAAAGAGAAAGGGGCGAAAACCAGGGAGAATCGACGCAAGGGAAGCTCGAGAACACGAAGGAGGACATCCCTAGAGTGTCTAGAAGAGGTTTCCGGCAAGAAACAGATCGGAAAACACCTCGAAATCCGGCCAAAACCAGATCTGAGTCGAAACAGAGGTGAGTGGTTCCAGTTGCGTCTGTGTGAGCTCGCTTTCGTCGATGTGATTGTGTTATTTCGATGGTTTGTTGCATGGATTAGATAGAAGACATTTCAATGAACATTTAGCAACAAACGGCACGTAATTTGGTGGAGAAATGAGTGAGATATGGCCAAACGAAGTCGGACCAGAAAACTGTTTCGCGAGAGAGAACAGAGCTGGAACAGACGTTCTGTTTTTGTAGACCCGACGGTCTGGGTGACCCAGACCGGACGGTCTGGCTTCCCCAGACCGAATGGTCTGCGTTTCAGACCTCAAAAATTGTCCCGAGAGGTCCCGGGACAGCACGGGACCCCTGGACCGACTGATCCACACCCTGGACCGACCGTTCTAGAGTACGGAACCCTTTTTTGGATGATTTTTGAATCCCGTGTGCGTGAGGTGTGCGATACAACGATTCGAGTGACTCGTTGCGTGATTATACGGGATAGTTTGCATGACGTTAAACGGTAGATCGGTAAGGGACCGGATACCGTGATACGTGTGATTGTACTGGGGGATATATACATGACGTGTGCCATGTGTGTAGCTTGCTCGTGCGTACGAGTCAAGTATGATTGTGTTTGTGGATGGTTGTGGACGCAACCATCACCGTCATGGACTTGACGGGCGTTTGAGACGCGATTAGTCGTGTGCGACACGACGGCCAACGTCATGGACTTGACGGGCGTGTGACGCGCTCCTAGTCATGGACTTGACTAGGGTATATGGCTGGAACCCTATGGTGGACTCCATACGGGTGATATGATCGATTGTATCATGCTGACTTGACAGGCCAACGTCATGGACTTGACGGGCGTGGAGGCGCCCCTAGTCATGGACTTGACTAGGGTATATGGCTGGACCCTATGGTGGACTCCATACGGGTGTGTTTATATTTCCGTTGTGTCATGGACTTGACATCGGTAGTCACGTGATGTGACAAGCGCTTGAGGCGATATTGTCGTGTGATGCGACGACCAACGTCATGCGAGTGACGGGCGTGTGATGCGCACCTAGTCATGCTGACTTGACTAGGGTTTATGGCTAGCCCCATGGTGGACTCCATGCGGGTGTGATTGTGATTGTTATTATATGTGTGATGCACGTTATATGATAATGCATGTTACTATTGCTGCATGTGATTGGAATCATCGTTCTAACACCGTTCTCGCTGAGAACGAGTTTACCGGGTTCAACCCAGGCTACTCACTAAGCAGTTGTGCTTAGCCCTCGTGGTTTTACATTTTTCAGATCACGAGGATTACGCCTAGCGCACGGACGACGACGGCCTGAGAGAAGCAGCATCATGTACGGGATTTTATTTTGAACTCCGGGACTTGTATTCCCGCATTTTGTACGGTTATGTTATGACTTTTCGGCCATGTGTTGTTTTGCGATACTGATCGCTTGTATTTTCCGCTGCTTACTCTGGTTTGTTAAAAAATATTTTTGGATTTCGTATTTTTGCTTCCGCATTATTATTTTATTTTATATCATCCATGTGGCACAGCCCGTATACTGTACACGGGTTACGGGTGTCACAGACCCCGTGTTACGATGATCCGTATCCTTGGGAGTTGTGAATCGTGTTATAGATTTTAAACTCGGTACACACGTATCAAGTTTTTGGCGCCGTTGCTGGGGACTGGTTAGCCTATTTCTAGGTCTTCATTGATTCTAGATCTTTGCTTGTTTTTTTTTTCTTTTTTTTCTTTTTCTTTCTTTGGTTTTTTGTGGATTCACTTGGTTTCGAGTTCTTCTTTTTCTTTGCGATTTGCAGGGTTCTAGTGCATGACAATGAGCTCTACTCGGAGAGAAGACCTAGTCTACGATCCAGAGATTGAGCGTACTCTGAGAGACATCCGAAATCAGCAGAGAAGGGAAGCTATGTCGAGGTCAAGTAGTTTACACGACTGTACGGTTCATGACGAGGAGTATCAAGAGAATCAGAACCACATGAATCAAGAGCGCATGAATCCGCTCTACGATCAGCATACCGAGGGCGAAGCTACTTATGTTGCAGAGGAGACTTTGGGTTCTTACATTGCACCAAGCACACCCAACTCTTATCATGCATCAACAGACCGCTCGTAGACAGTTTTGAGCTGTCGCCACAGTGCATCACGATGTTCAGTCAGGCGAGTTTCAGAGGACGACCTACAGAGGATCCCATTGCTCATTTGACTCAGTTCAAGATGCTTTCCTCGCATTCCGCAAGAGATTGGCTCTACACTCTTGAGCCAAACTCGATTACGACATGGGAGGAGCTAGAGGAGCAATTTATGGCGAAATATTACTCCCCAGAGAAGACCCGAGCTACACAAAGAGCTATACACAGCTTCACTCAGGAGAGTGACGAGAGCTATACGATGCATGGGAGAGATTCAAAGGTTATCAACGCCTTTGTCCACACCATGGCATGGATAAGCGACTGTTGCTATCCACGTTCATCCACGGACTACGACATGATACCAGAGCTTGGATGGATGCAGCCTGTGGAGGGAGCGTTTATGAGATTCCCTTTGACACCCTAGAGATTCAGATTGCGAAGATGGCCAAGGCTAGAGGGATGTCCAGAGATAGAAATACACGACCCATGGCTCGGATAGATACAGGAGAATCTGCAGTTTTGAAAGATGTCATGTCTGAGCTAGCAGTTATCAAGCTCCATTTGGAAGCTAAGAGCAGTTCGACTCAGACACCACCAGAGATAGAGGAAGCAGTGGAGGACATCAATTATGTTGAGAAAAATCATCTTGGTTTCTCCTACGGAAACCCGAGTGGAGCATTGAATGCACAACAACATGGCATTCTCAGAATCCCTCAGAATCCCTTGAGCTTCACTCAGTCACGTTTTCAGGGGCAGAATCAGGGATATGCACAGCAAAATCCAGGATACGGGCAGCATAATCAAGGTTACCGAGTGCCTCAACCTGCGAAGAACGATGAAGCAGACATCAAGACGATGCTTGCCCAGCTAATGCTCGATCAGAAGACATCATTCACTGAGCTGAAGACCGAGATACAGAGCATAAAAGTCAGGCAAGACAATTTTGAGAGGAGATTAGATGGGGTGAAGCTCATCTGAAGCTTGTCGATACTCAGATTGCACAACTTGCATCGCATGTCTCCAGACCACAGGGTACATTCCCGGGAAAGCCTGAGCCGAATCCACGAGAGCATGTCAATGCTATTCATCTTATAAGTGGAGAGAACCTGCATGATACAATCCCTTTGACCACAGAAAAAGGGGTGATCTCTAGATACACCATCGAGGAGAAAGGGAAAGCCATAGCTCACGAGACACCTAAGGTGCATGTAGAGGAAGTCGAACCGCCTTATGTAGCTCCTCCACCTTATGTACCACCCGTTCCTTTCCCCTCTCGATTGAAGAAGCATGCTGAGGATATACAGTTGTCTAGATTTGTTGATATGCTTTGGAAGTTAGAGGTTAAGATGCCTTTATATGAGACGATACTTCAGATCCCTTCTTATGCGAAATTTTTGAAAGATATCTTGACTAAGAAGAGGGTGATTGGGAAGGAGACAGTATCCTTGAGCACAGAGGTGAGCGCTGCGATTCTACAGCATGAGTTGCCACGGAAGAGATCAGATCCAGGTAGTTTCTCGATTCCTTGCAAAATCGGAAACATTGAGATTGACTGTGCATTGTGCGATTTGGGTGCCAGTGTGAGCTTGCTTTCATTGTCTATCTATAAGAAGCTCAACATTGGAGATCTTAAGCCGGCGAGGATGGCACTACAGCTTGCGGATAGATCCGTCAAGTATCCTGCAGGTATTCTCGAGAACGTCCCATTGAAAATCGGGGATTATTATTGATCACACGGGTTTTTCACCGGTTTTATAACGTCGTGCATCACAATTCTTCTCACATTCTAGGCATTATAGGACGTTAGATGGCCATGGGTAGGTTGTTTTGCTTGTTTTTCCTTGCAGGAAGACTCCACGATGAATCCTCACGAAGCGGGCACGGAAGAACAAGAATTCGAGAATGCTCGGGGAGCTCAGACAAAACGAGCGACCCGCCCATTTTATGGACGGTCGCCCGTTTTGTGAGCAAGTCGCCCATTTTATGGGCGGTCGCCCGTTTTGTGAGCGGTCGCTCATTTTATGAGCGGTCGCTCACTTTTTCGCGTGTCAGAGGAAAATGAGCGACCCGCCCGAAAAATGTGCGACCGGAAGAAAAATGAGCGACCCGCCTGAAAAATGAGCGACCGCCCGAAATCAAAATCGGCCCAAAAAGGAAAAGCCCGTGTTTTGAGGAGAAAACCTAATTCTGAACTTTCACAAAAAGGGGAGTTCGAGGAGAAAGAAGGGGGGCTACACACTTTGGAGAAAAATCACCTTGGAGAGGAAGAAAAGAGGGATTTTGGAGATCAAGGAGGCTAGGAGAAGAAGAGGACCACCATTGAAGACCATCTTGAGCATTTCTTCTCCTTTTCCATGTTTCTTCATTTTGCTTTCTGTTTTGAAACCCTAGTTATGGAGTAGTGACTTTGTTGTGGGTGAGGGATCCCCACTTTTGTATGGACACCTATGCTTATCTATGATGCTTTTGAGTTTTCTTCCATTGGTTTGATGTTTTGTGCTTAATGCTATTGATTTGGGTGAAACCCTAGTTGATATGACCATAGAACACATTGATCATAGGGATATGGGGATGATGTTTGGAACCAAATGTCAAATGAGTGAGTTATTCACATTGGGAGATGGCTTAGCTTGCTTAGGGTTCATGATGGGGTACATTAATGCATCTAGAGATCATTTGGATCACTGGGAAATGGGTGAATCGATTCTCTAGGTAGTGAGTTTAAGCTCGGGAGAGACAAGCTCTAGAGGAAGTGCTTGAAACCCCCAATTGGAAGATAAACCCATAGGTATTGTAGCATCACTAACCGTCCATGCGAATCTTGAGGGATCCCGAACCTACAACGCCTTAAATCATCGTTTTATAAACCGTTAATTTTACTTGCTTTCTTGTATTCCGACACCTACTACAAACCACACCTTTATTTGACCACCTAATCTAGCTTAGAGATAGACTAATACATCCTAGTCCTCGTGTTCGACTCCGGTACTACAACTACCGTATACTTACGGATAGGGGTACGAATCGGGTACTAAATATAAGACTCGGTGCGTGCGCATCAAGTTTTTGGCGCCGTTGCCGGGGACTAGGCGTTTTCGTGTTAGTCTAGATTTTTGCTAGATCATCATTTCTTGGATATTTGCTTGGATTACTTTGCGACATAACCGTTTCACAACACTTTCGGTTCGTTTTGTCTCTTTGATGTGCAGCTCTCCCGGTGCATGACAAGAAGCACAACCGGTAGAGATCAACTCGTCTTCGACCCCGAAATAGAAAGAACCCTACGCTTCGCCCGTAGACAGCAAAGACAGTGGGGAATGGCCAAAGAAATGCTAAGAGAAAACAACGCACGGAGAGAACAACCCGAGATGGCCGAAGAATTGTTGAGAGGGGCCAATGGCCAAAGAGGTCCAGCCCAAGCAACCCCTAGAACGCTTCGAACAGACACACAACCGAAGCATACTCAGTTACTATCATGCATCAATCGGGGACCACTAGAAGAACTTGAACTCCTACCGCAATGCATCCAAATGCTCAACAACATGAGTTTCCGTGGGAGACCGAATGAGGACCCGAATGCTCACCTTACAAACTTCAAGATGAACTGCAAGGCAATCAAGAAGGGACCGAGGACTACCCTTGAAGATGTGTTTCTTGAAACCTTCCCCTACTCGCTTACGGAGAGAGCTAGAGATTGGCTCTACACTCTTGAACCAAACTCTATCTCGACATGGGGTGAGATGGAAGAACAATTCCTTATGCAATACTACTAAGTTTGGACCCTCAAAGAGTAAAACGGAAAAACTAACCAGTTCTATTCACTTGAGAAAAAGTCAAGTACAACTCACTTTTTGTTA
>NW_010966704.1:25410-29491 GCF_000463585.1 Tarenaya hassleriana
GGGGATGTGGGAGAAAACGCAGCTCTTAAGGCAGTGTTGGCCGACCTTGCTGAGATAAAAGTCCAACTCGCCAATGCTAAACAAGTAGCTGCTGTGGAGGATCAAAATTTAGCGCAAGTTCAACCGGGTATGTACATGGTTGATCAAGAAGCGGAAGAAGTCAACTATGTTGGTCCAAACCAATACACTCATCCATCCAACCTGTACAACCCGGGATTGAGGAATCATCCCAACTTCTCCTACAAGAACGCGTCGAATGCGCTAAATCCTCAACCCGCCTTCCAACGGAACAATCAAGGACCTCCGGGTTTTCAATCAAAGTATCAACAACAAGGCCAAGGGAGTCAAGGTTATTAAGGGAATTCCAACTATAGACCACAGCAAGTGCAACCCAAGGATCAAGACCCGGACATCAAGGATATGCTATTCCAAATCCTCCAAGGTAAAAAATCACAAGGAGTATCCATTGGGGGCATTGAAAATGAGCAAGTTGCATTCAAGAAGCAATTGGAAGGAGTACAAGCTCATTTGAAAATCTTGGACAATCAAGTTGCCCAACTTGCATCTTCTCCTCATCGAGACAGCAAGGCATGCTTCCTGGTAAGAACGAGGTGAACCCTCGTGAGAACATCAATGCAGTGGAGCTAAGGAATGGAAAACAACTTCCGGAGATCATCCCTCCAATGGTTGAGAAGACATCGCCTCCAAGGTTAACAAGAGAGGAAAAAGGAAAATCTGTAGAGGAAGACACTCCTAAGGTGCAAGAACAGGAGAAAGAACCAGCCTACATTCCTCCTCCACCCAAGGTACCCCCGATACCCTTTCCCTCTCGCTTAAAGAAATTTAATGAGGACAACCAATTTGGAAAGTTTGCGGAAATGCTAAAGAAGATGGAGATTACAATGCCTTTCCATGAGGCAATCCTCCAAATGCCCTCATACGCGAAGTTCCTCAAGGATATTTTGAAGAAGAAGCGAGTAGTGGAAAAGGAGACTGTAGCATTTCTTCTCCTTTTCCATGTTTCTTCATTTTGCTATCTGTTTTGAAACCCTAGTTATGGAGTAGTGACTTTGTTGTGAGTGAGGGATCCCCACTTTTGTATGGACACCTATGCTTATCTATGATGCTTTTGAGTTTTCTTCCATTGGTTTGATGTTTTGTGCTTAAAGCTGTTGATTTGGGTGAAACCCTAGTTGATATGACCATAGAACACATTGATCATAGGGATATGGGGATGACGTTTGGAACCAAATGTCAAATGAGTGAGTTATTCACATTGGGAGATGGCTTAGCTTGCTTAGGGTTCATGATGGGGTACATTAATGCATCTAGAGATCATTTGGATCATTGGGAAATGGGTGAATCGATTCTCTAGGTAGTGAGTTTAAGCTCGGGAGAGACAAGCTCTAGAGGAAGTGCTTGAAACCCCCAATTGGAAGATAAACCCATAGGTATTGTAGCATCACTAACCATCCATGCGAATCTTGAGGGATCCCGAACCTACAACGCCTTAAATCATCGTTTTATAAACCGTTAATTTTACTTGCTTTCTTGTATTCCGACACCTACTACAAACCACACCTTTATTTGACCACCTAATCTAGCTTAGAGATAGACTAATACATCCTAGTCCTCGTGTTCGACTCCGGTACTACAACTACTGTATACTTGCGGATAGGGGTACGAATCGGGTACTAAATATAAGACTCGGTGCGTGCGCATCAAGTTTTTGGCGCCGTTGCCGGGGACTAGGTGTTTTCTGTTAGTCTAGATTTTTGCTAGATCATCATTGCTTGGATATTTGCTTGGATTACTTTGCGACATAACCGTTTCACAACACTTTCGGTTCGTTTTGTCTCTTTGGTGTAGCACAACCGGTAGAGATCAACTCGTCTTCGACCCCGAAATAAAAAGGACCCTACGCTTCGCCCGTAGACAGCAAAGACAGTGGGGAATGGCCGAAGAAATGCTAAGAGAAAACAACGCATGGAGAGAACAAACCCGAGATGGCCGAAGAGTTGTTGAGAGGGGCCAATGGCCAAAGAGGTCCAGCCCAAGCAACCCCTAGAACGCTTCGAACGTACACACAACCGAAGCATACTCAGTTACTATCATGCATCAATCGGGGACCACTAGAAGAACTTGAACTCCTACCGCAATGCATCCAAATGCTCAACAACATGAGTTTCCGTGGGAGACCGAATGAGGACCCGAATGCTCACCTCACGAACTTCAAGATGAACTGTAAGGCAATCAAGAAGGGACCGGGGATTACTCTTGAAGACGTATTCCTTGAAACTTTCCCCTACTCGCTTACGGAGAGAGCTAGAGATTGGCTCTACACTCTTGAGCCAAACTCTATCTCGACATGGGGTGAGATGGAAGAACAATTCCTTATGCAATACTACTCCCCTACCAAGACTCAACATGCAAGGAATCGGATTAATGCTTTTGTGCAAGAGGATGGGGAGAATCTCCATGATGCATGGGAACGCTTCAAGGAATATCAAAGAATGTGCCCTCATCATGGAATGGAAAGAGACTACCTTCTATCCATCTTTATCCATGGGTTGAAGGATGATACTCGGTCTTGGATTGATGCAGCGTGTGGAGGTGACATATATGACATCCCTTTCCAAGAGCTAGAGGCGACAATTGCAAAACTGGCCAAGGGACGCAGCCATACGTCCAACGAGTTCAGTAGGAGAAGCTCAGTGAAAGGGGATGTGGGAGAAAACGCAGCTCTTAAGGCAGTGTTGGCCGACCTTGCTGAGATAAAAGTTCAACTCGCCAACGCTAAACAAGTAGCTGCTGTGGAGGATCAAAATTTAGCGCAAGTTCAACCGGGTATGTACATGGTTGATCAAGAAGCGGAAGAAGTCAACTATGTTGGTCTAAACCAATACACTCATCCATCCAACCTGTACAACCCGGGATTGAGAAATCATCCCAACTTCTCCTACAAGAACGCGTCGAATGCGCTAAATCCTCAACCCGCCTTCCAACGGAACAATCAAGGACCTCCGGGTTTTCAATCAAAGTATCAACAACAAGGTCAAGGGAGTCAAGGTTATCAAGGGAATTCCAACTATAGACCACAGCAAGTGCAACCCAAGGATCAAGACCCGGACATCAAGGATATGCTATTCCAAATCCTCCAGGGTCAAAAATCACAAGGAGTATCCATTGGGGGTATTGAAAATGAGCAAGTTGCATTCAAGAAGCAATTGGAAGGAGTACAAGCTCATTTGAAAATCTTGGACAATCAAGTTGCCCAACTTGCATCTTCCTCCTCATCGAGACAACAAGGCATGCTTCCTGGTAAGAACGAGGTGAACCCTCGTGAGCACATCAATGCAGTGGAGCTAAGGAATGGAAAACAACTTCCGGAGATCATCCCTCCAATGGTTGAGAAGACATCGCGTCCAAGGTTAACAAGAGAGGAAAAAGGAAAATCTGTAGAGGAAGACACTCCTAAGGTGCAAGAACAGGAGAAAGAACCAGCCTACATTCCTCCTCCACCCAAGGTACCCCCGATACCCTTTCCCTCTCGCTTAAAGAAATTTAATGAGGACAACCAATTTGGAAAGTTTGCGGAAATGCTGAAGAAGATGGAGATTACAATGCCTTTCCATGAGGCAATCCTCCAAATGCCCTCATACGCGAAGTTCCTCAAGGATATTTTGACGAAGAAGCGGGTAGTGGAAAAGGAGACTGTAGCATTCAGCACCGAAGTTAGCGCGGCCATCACAAAGCATGAACTTCCCCCGAAGATGTCTGATCCGAGAAGTTTCTCTATACCGTGCAAGTTGGGAAACATTGAGATTGATAGGGCACTATGTGATCTTGGAGCTAGTGTGAATTTGATGCCGTTGTCGATTTACAAGAAGCTAAACATAGGTGACTTGAAGCCCACGAGGATGGCCTTGCAACTAGTGGACCGATCTATCAAATATCCAGCAGGCATTCTAGAGGACGTACCCCTCAAGATTGGCGGATTCTATGTACCAGTGGATTTTGTAGTGCTAGACATGGATGAAGATTCCAAAGTACCAATCATTTTGGGCCGCCCATTCTTGAG
>NW_010966704.1:29923-34380 GCF_000463585.1 Tarenaya hassleriana
TCTGAGCAATGACACTGTTCACGCGAGCGACCGCCCGTCAGAATGGGCGACCCGCCCGTTTTCTCTGAACAAAAACGATCCGGGTACTGTAGAAGTGAGCGACCCACCCGAAAAATGGGCGACACGCCCGTTTTCACCTGGAAACGCAGATTTGGAACTCAGACGCATCCTGTTGACCTCCCACACCATTCTTGACTCGTCTCAAGGTTCAAAAGAGAAATCACACGACGATTGGGACCCCGAACATGCTCCACAAGTGGAACTAAAGCCCTTACCCCAAGGGCTTAGGTATGTCTTCCTTGGCTCAAATTCTACTTATCCCGTTATCATTAATGATGCATTAGATGAGGATCAAGTAGAAAAGCTCACCAATTTGCTTAGGCAATACAGGGAAGTCTTAGGTTACGCTCTAGAAGACATTAAGGGTCTTAGCCCCTCTCTTTGTATGCATCGCATACATTTAGAGGATGATACCAAATCGTCAATTGAACATCAACGTAGGCTAAACCCGAATATGAAAGAAGTGGTCAAGAAAGAGGTCTTGAAATTGTTAGATGCGGGTATCATTTACCCGATTTCGGATAGCTCTTGGGTTAGCCCGGTGCAAGTCGTGCCTAAGAAGGGAGGAATCACGGTCGTTCCAAATGAAAACAATGAACTCATATCGACTAGAACTGTTACGGGATGGAGAATGTGCATTGATTATCGAAAACTTAACACAAACACCCGTAAGGATCACTTCCCCCTTCCATTCATTGACCAAATGTTAGAGAGACTTGCACTGCATTCTTATTTTTGTTTTCTCGATGGTTACTCTGGTTTCTTTCAGATTCCTATCCATCCGAGTGACCAAGAGAAAACAACATTCACATGCCCTTACGACACTTTTGCATATAGACGCGTGCCATTTGGATTGTGCAATGCACCCGCAACTTTTCAAAGATGCATGATGGCTATTTTCTCCGATGTCATTGAAGATATTATGGAGGTGTTCATGGACGATTTTTCCGTCCATGGACCCTCCTTTGATGCGTGTTTAACCAATCTCCATCGAGTTTTAGACAGGTGTCTCAAGGCGAACTTGGTTTTGAATTGGGAGAAATGCCACTTTATGGTGCAAGAGGGCATTGTACTTGGTCATCGGATTTTGGACAAGGGGATAGAGGTGGATAGAGCGAAAGTGGAAGTGATTGAGAAGTTACCGCCACCGACCAACGTTAAAGGGATCAGAAGTTTCTTGGGTCACGCCGGATTTTACAGGAGATTCATCAAAGATTTTTCGAAGATAGCGAGACCCTTGACTGCGCTTTTGGGCAAGGACGTCCCGTTTGAGTTTAATGAGGAGTGCCACAAGGCATTTGGAATATTGAAGAAGGCACTAGTTTCACCTCCGATCATTCAACCCCCGGATTGGAGTATCCCTTTTGAGTTAATGTGTGATGCTAGCGACTTCGCGGTCGGGGCCGTATTGGGACAAAAGAAAGATGGGAAGCATTACGTCGTATGCTACGCAAGTCGAACGCTCGATGACGCTCAAATGAACTACTCCACCACGGAGAAAGAGCTTCTTGCTGTAGTATTTGCATTCGAGAAATTTAGATCATACTTGGTGGATTCTAAGGTCATCGTCTACACGGATCACGCCGCCTTAAGATACTTGCTCACGAAGAAGGATGCTAAACCAAGGCTGATCCGATGGGTATTACTTCTGCAAGAGTTTGATCTGGAGATCCGTGATAGGAAAGGAACAGAGAATACAGTGGCGGATCATCTATCGAGACTGGAAATACCCGAAATTGTACCAATCGATGATTCACTAAGGGAAGAACACATCTTATCCTTGGAAATCAAGAACATGACCCCTTGGTATGCGGACTACGTCAACTATTTGGTTGCCAAGGTGATACCCCCGGAGCTAAGTTACAACGGGAAGAAAAAGTTCTTCCACGATGTTAGAGACTACTTTTGGGATGAGTCTTTCTTGTTTAAGAGAGGTAAGGACGGATTATTTCGAAGATGCATTCTGGAGGAAGAGGTGAAGTAAGTAATGCACCATTGCCATGCATCGGATTACGCAGGGCATTTTGCCTCAGCTAAGACAGCCACAAAGATCCTACAATCGGGCTTCTATTGGCCAACATTGTTCAAGGATGTGCACACTTTTGTAAGCTCATGTGATGCTTGTCATAGAACGGGCAACATCTCGCGGAGAAATGAGGCACCGTAGAACTTTATCTTGGAAGTGGAACCATTCGACGTATGGGGAATAGATTTTATGGGACCGTTTCCATCATCTTGCGGTAACCTATACATTCTTGTGGCAGTGGATTATGTGACGAAATGGGTGGAGGTACTTGCTAGTCCGAAGAATGATTCAAGCACTGTGTCACGGATGTTCAAAAGAGTCATATTTCCTCGGTTTGGAGTCCCAAGAGTGGTGATAAGTGATGGGGGAGCACACTTTGTTAATAGAGTGATTCAGAGCATATTGACTAAATATGGTGTTCACCATAGAATAGCAACTCCCTACCATCCCCAAACGAGCGGTCAAGTAGAAGTCTCTAACCAAGAGATCAAACAAATTTTGGAGAAAATAGTGGCCAAGTCAAGAAAGGACTGGGCTTTGAAGCTTGAGGATGCGGTTTGGGCCTACAAGACGGCATTCAAGACGCCTATCGGGATGACTCCATTTCAACTCGTTTATGGGAAATCTTGCCACCTACCGGTTGAGTTGGAGCACAAGGCGTATTGGGCGATTAAGGCGTTGAATTACGACTGGAAAACCGCAGCGGAAAAACGAGTGCTAGAGCTCCATCACCTAGAGGAAATTCGCTTGGACGCATATGAAAACGCGCGGATTTACAAGGAGCGGGCCAAGAAGTGGCACGACCGGCACATCCTCAATCGAAACTTCCAACAAGGTGACCTCGTTCTTTTATTTAATTCTCGACTAAAACTTTTTCCAGAAAAACTGAAATCGAGGTGGTCGGGACCGTTCATCATAAAGACTGTTAGATCTCATGGAGCGGTAGAACTCGACAACGGAAAAGGCAGAACTTTCATGGTCAACACTCAAAGACTCAAGCCATACAATCCAGGGAGTATTAGACCAGAAGGAGGTACCTCTGTACTCTCCCTCTCCTTAATCGATTGAACCGCATTTCGGTCTAGCTACGACCTTAACTAGCAACCCGGTTCATACCGGGATGTACATTCTTCACCTTCTTTGTTTCTTTTCTCTTTTCTTAATCAACTCTCCAAAATCCCCTCGTAAAAACCTCTTTGATCAAATACAACACGAGCGCGAGGAAAAATCCGGGTTTGTTTCAAAAAGCAGGGGAAGCGGCCGTCAGAAGGAAAAATGAACGAGCGGTCACCCATTTTTTGGGCGACCCGCTCGACTTTTCTGTGAAAAACGAAAAATGAACGAGCGGTCGCCCATTTTTTGGGCGACCCGCTCGATTTTTCTGTGAAAAACGAAATGATTTCGATTTTTCTGTGGAAAACGAAAAATGAACGAGCGGTCGCCCATTTTTTGGGCGACCCGCTCGATTTTTCTGTGAAAAACGAAAAATGAACGAGCGGTCGCCCATAAAACGAGCGACTGCCCGTATAAAAAAAAACGAAAAAAGCACAGAAAAGGGAGAGGGTGTCGAGACCCCACTCTCTCTCCCTCCCATTCTCTTTCGGCCGAAACCCCTCTCCTTTCTTTCCCTCACTTCGGCGAAACCTCTCTCTCTCCTTTCCGGTCGAATCGCCGCCACTCGCCGCCGTCCGTCCTCCGTTGTCTCGTCATCCCACCGCCGAGCAAGCACTCTCTCTCTCTCTCGGGAAAATCTTCCCTCTACAATGTAAGCCCTAACTTCCCTTTCGCTTTTCAAATCTTAGATTTAGGGCTTGTTTGGTCAAAATAGAGATACATTGTTACATGGGTTAGTCGAAACTTGCATGGGTTAGGAAGATTAGGCCGGAAATTTCGATTCCGGTCGAGAAATTTCTTGGAAACGCGCAGTGAGCGGTCGCTCGAGCGGTCGCTCGCCTACCGAGCGACCGCTTGGTTTTCGAGCGACCCGCTCGAAAACCCTGTCCAAATCCCGCGACTTCCATCCTTACGTCCTGACCACGTGTGACCCAAATCCTACCGTGTATTCGATGCAGATGGCTCCGAAAAGACCCCGAACAAGCGACAACGCCAGTTCTTCTCAAGAGCGAGAAGGTTCTGAAAAGAGGGATATTCGACTTGGAACAATCACCGAGATTTTAGAAGCACCGATCGACGATCTGATAGAGGGACCGATGAAAACCGTGAAGATTGATAGGCACGACGAGGCCTATACAAAAGCTCGACACCTAAACACGATCAAACAACGGGGAAGCAAGTTCGTATGTGATCGCACCACTCGGCTGCTGGGAATTCAAGCGAACGTCGACTACATCTTTGAGAAATTGGGCTGGGA
>NW_010966704.1:34623-35714 GCF_000463585.1 Tarenaya hassleriana
AGGGTAGCAATCCACCTGTACAACATGGCCAACACAAAGGCTAAAGACGTTAAAATATGCGTTGGGGGAATCATCACAAAGATAGCTCGGAGGGTAGACACGGGGATTACATTCTACAAAGAAGACGTCATCGATTTGCATTGCCTCCTCGACATGGATTCCCTAAAGACTCGAAGCCACATCCGGAGGATAGGAGAGGAATGGATCTATCTGGGTGACGATGGACTCAAGCGATACTTGCGTCTGCCATGTGAGGAGATAGAGACATTCACCCCCGAGACGCTGCGTCTCGACTTCCTTGAGACCCCTCCTGCGCGTACCGGAGACCGAAGAGGTCGCAGGGGAAGGCTCTTGATTTCTGATGGTGAAGAGACCTCAGCACCTATCCCCGATCCCAGGTTAGACCTTATCATCCAAAAGCTGGAGAGCTTCGATACTCGCCTCACCACCATAGAGGGTTTTGGACCTCGTCTCGCATCCATCGAAGAATCGATGGAAGATCACTTTGCCACGCTTGAAGCCACTGTTCTATTGAGAGTGCCCAACGCGAGATCATCCCTACGGTTGAGAAGATGATGGATGAAGATGCCTCTGGGGACGAAGACTCCCACCACGATAGCGAGACCGATGCATCGTCCACCTCCGGAGCAAGCAAGACCAGCAAGGGCAGCAAGAAGGCAGCACCATGATCTATCTTATCTTAGGACGAGTTCAACTCTGATGCTTTATTTTACCGGTGTTTTGGATCACATTTTGCTAAACCATAGCATGTTTAGGATGTTTTGAACTATGCTTCGGATTTTAGACTCTCGTGTTGTTTTGGACTACATTTCATTGCTTGAATGCATATCATTTCTGTAATCCGAGCAGCGGAAACTTTCTGATCAACGGAACACTCGAAAATGGGCGAAGAAAATTCAACAGACAAAACGGGCGACCCGCTCGTTTTCTTGAGCGGTCGCCCACACACACAAAAAAAAAATGGTCGAGAAAGAGAACGAGCGGTCGCCCATTTTTTGGGCGACCCGCTCGTTTTCTCTGAGCAAATTTTTCGATGATGTTTTCCGCATGTTTCAGATGGATTCCAGCGA
>NW_010966704.1:36519-36794 GCF_000463585.1 Tarenaya hassleriana
GCCCAATCGCTCTGCAATCATGGTTACGATCCCTCCGAAACAAATTGACTCAGTGGTGGAAGTGATTACCTTGTGCATATGCAGTGCTACCCTTGACGCGACGTCTGCAACCTCTAGACGGTTGTTCATCATGAAGTGGAGAGGTTCCAGATAACACGGAATCACCAAAAAATACATAGTGCAACGCTGGGGAGAGGCACGAGGATCGTCACGTGCGGATTGGACCGAGAAAGAACGAAGAAACGGGAAAAGAAAAAGAAAGAAAAAAAAAAAAA
>NW_010966704.1:37346-37592 GCF_000463585.1 Tarenaya hassleriana
GATTTGTGAGATCTCATTTTCAATGTGTGATGGTCCAAATCGAGATTTCGTTGCGTGTTTGAGGTTTAGAACATGTCTAGGGATGTAAAACTATGTGTTAATAGCATTTGGAAGCAACCCCGAATCGAAACGGGTGAGAAAACGCGAAACAGAATTCGGAAATGGCGAAGAAGAAGTTAACTCCCAGTCCCGGTCCGCCGGACCAGCCGTGGTCAGCTCCGGACCGAGACTGGGATGACGAACATG
>NW_010966704.1:38939-39958 GCF_000463585.1 Tarenaya hassleriana
CTATCAGAGTCGGTGTCGACTCCTCGGATGTCAGCGAGAGATGTCCCAACATCGCAGTCAACTCAGCGGCGTTGCTGCGAGATGAGGTGACAACGCGTATGGCCGCTAAGATCTTCTTCCTACTAAGAGCATCGACCACTACGTAGCCTTTCCCGGATTGTAGGCTATTTCCAGATCATAATCTGCGATCAACTCCAACCATCTCTGCTGTCTCAGATTCAGATCCTTCTGAGATATCACGTAGGTCAAGCTCTTATGGTCCGTGTTGAGCTTAACCTTCTCCCCGTACAGATATGATCTCCAAATCTTCAGCGCGTGAACTACTGCTGCTAACTCCATGTCATGAGTCGGGTAGTTCTCCTCATGCTTCTTCAGTTGCCTCGACGCGTAAGCGATTACATGTCCCTCCTGCATCAACACGCAACCGAGTCCGTGTTTGGACGCATCAGTGTATACCTCGTATAGCATTCCCGGCCGGGGTAATGCTAGGATCGGCGCTGACGTCAATCTCCACTTCAGCTCCGCGAAGATCTCCTTGCATTCTGCCGTCCACTCGAACCGGACGTTCTTCCCTGTCAGCTTCGTCAGGGATCGAGCGATCTTGGCGAATCCCTCGATGAATCGTCGGTAATAACCGGCTAGCTCCGCTGTCTCAGATTCAGATCCTTCTGAGATATCACGTAGGTCAAGCTCTTATGGTCCGTGTTGAGCTTAACCTTCTCCCCGTACAGATATGATCTCCAAATCTTCAGCGCGTGAACTACTGCTGCTAACTCCATGTCATGAGTCGGGTAGTTCTCCTCATGCTTCTTCAGCGGCCTCGACGCATAAGCGATTACATGTCCCTCCTGCATCAACACGCAACCGAGTCCGTGTTTGGACGAATCAGTGTATACCTCATAGAGCATACCCGGTCGTGGCAGTGCCAGGATCGGAGCTGATGTCAACCTCTGCTTCAACTCTCTGAAGCTCTCCTCGCACTCAGTCGTCCAGTCAAACCTGACGTTCTTCCCCGTCAG
>NW_010966704.1:40617-41750 GCF_000463585.1 Tarenaya hassleriana
ATGGCACCTACGGAGATGGCCGAGCTGAAGAAACGGCCGAACGAGTTGGTGGATTAAGGTTTCATCCGTCCTAGCGTCTCACCGTTGGGAGCACCGGTACTCTTCGTGAAAACGAAGGACGGGAGTATGCGGTTGTGCATCGATTACCGAGGGCTCAACCAAGTGACTATCGATAATCGGTACCCGTTACCGAGGATTGATCAATTGTTGGACTAGCTACAGGGAGCCCAATGGTTTTCGAAGATCGATCTGCAATCCGGATATCATCAGATTCTGGTCAAGGAGGATGACATACAGAAGACGGCATTCCAGACGAGATACGAACACTTCAAGTTTGTGGTCATGCCTTTCGGGCTCACAAACGCGTCTGCGGTGTTCATGCAACTAATGAACTGCGTGTTCATGGACTACCTGGATGAGTTCATCATCATCTTCATTGATGACCTCCTCATCTATTCGCCGGATCCGCATACACATGAGGAGCAACTGCGGAAGATATTGTGGAGGCTAAGGGAGAACCGACTGTACGCGAAGTTCAGTAAGTGCAGTTTCTGGTTACAGGAAATTGGATTCCTGGGACATGTGGTATCAGCCCAGGGTATTCAGGTCGATCCGGCCAAGATCGAGGCCGTCATGGAATGGCAGTCCTCAACTTCTGCGACAGAAGTCAGGAGCTTCTTGGGACTAGCCGGTTATTACCGACGATTCATCGAGGGATTCGCCAAGATCGCTCGATCCCTGACGAAGCTGACAGGGAAGAACGTCCGGTTCGAGTGGACGGCAGAATGCAAGGAGATCTTCGCGGAGCTGAAGTGGAGATTGACGTCAGCGCCGATCCTAGCATTACCCCGGCCGGGAATGCTATACGAGGTATACACTGACGTGTCCAAGCACGGACTCGGTTGCGTGTTGATGCAGGAGGGACACGTGATCGCTTATGCGGCGCTACGGCTAGGGAACCGACTATGTGTGCCTGACGACGCAGAGCTGAGACAGGAGATTCTATCTGAGGCACACCAGTGGAGATTGGCGATACATCCAGGGGCGAGCAAGATGTATCAGGGTCTACGCCAGTGGTATACTTGGCCGAGGGTCAAGAGAGATGTAGCGGATTACGTAGCGAGGTGCCTCAC
>NW_010966704.1:57059-61110 GCF_000463585.1 Tarenaya hassleriana
AGTGCGTCCAAACACTTTTGGAGTGCATCCAGACATGTTTAGAGTGCATCGAAACATGTTTAATGTTTTGAGGGCAATAAAACACGTTTAGAGTGCATCAAAACATGTTGAGTGCGTCAAAACATACTTAGAGTAAATGGAGTAGAGATTACGTACCAAGCACGAAACGTCTCCCTAAAAAACCACCCTTTGACCTCTAAGTTAGGAAGCCTATAGGAAGCAACAAGCCCTAGAAACCATGATGCATCCCGACACTCCTCTGTCATCATCTCGTTAATGAAAATCATTCGGGGACATGAGTGCGTCGAAAATGAAGGCCCGGGTCTAAGTTGTGGGACAAGGACACAAAAAAAAAAAAAGAGTGAACCTGTCAAATTCCAACGTCCTAGAAACCTGGGATTGCATCATACGAAAAAAAAAGGGAAAAGAAAGAAAAAGAAAAAAAACACAAAAACACGAATAAAAAGGAAAGATATGGGGCAAGAGAAAACATTGAAGTTATAGGCTAAGTGACTTTTGGGGTTTTCATTTGGGATGTGTTTAGGAGACATGCTCGGCAAGTAGGAATTATTTCATCTTAGACCGCAGGAAGCAATGAAAATCCCATTGATAAGATTTCGCTCGAGTATTGGAAAAGATAGAGTATATCAAACCCGATTTCATTCGCAGCGACTTTAACCCGTACAACTAATCCACTCAAAACCTCCATTTGTTATCCGACTGTATCTTATCACCCCTTGGATAGTTTTATAATTGCACATTTACTCGAGGACGAGCAAACCTCAAGTTTGGGGGGATTTGATCACACGGGTTTTTCACTGGTTTTATAACGTCGTGCATCACAATTCTTCTCACATTCTAGGCATTATAGGACGTTAGATGGCCATGGGTAGGTTGTTTTGCTTGTTTCTTCTTGCAGGAAGATTCCACGATAAATCCTCACGAAGCGGGCATGGAAGAACAAGAACTCGAGAATGTTCGGGGAGCTCAGACAAAACGAGCGACCCGCCCATTTTATGAGCGGTCGCCCGTTTAATGAGCGGTCGCCCATTTTATGGGCGGTCGCCCGTTTTGTGAGCGGTCGCCCATTTTATGGGCGGTCGCCCGTTTTGTGAGCGGTCGCTCATTTTATGAGCGGTCGCTCACTTTTTCGCGTATCAGAGGAAAATGAGCGACCCGCCTGAAAAATGAGCGACCGCCTGAAATCAAAATCGGCCCAAAAAGGAAAGGCCCGTGTTTTGGGGAGAAAACCTAATGCTGAACTTTCATAAAAAGGGGAGTTTGAGGAGAGAGAGGAGGGGGGCTACACACTTTGGAGAAAAATCACCTTGGAGAGGAAGAAAAGAGGGATTTTGGAGATCAAGGAGGCTAGGAGAAGAAGAGGACCACTATTGAAGACCATCTTGAGCATTTCTTCTCCTTTTCCATGTTTCTTCATTTTGCTTTCTGTTTTGAAACCCTAGTTATGGAGTAGTGACTTTGTTGTGGGTGAGGGATCCCCACTTTTGTATGGACACCTATGCTTATCTATGATGCTTTTGAGTTTTCTTCCATTGGTTTGATGTTTTGTACTTAATGCTGTTGATTTGGGTGAAACCCTAGTTGATATGACCATAGAACACATTGATCATAGGGATATGGGGATTATGTTTGGAACCAAATGTCAAATGAGTGAGTTATTCACATTGGGAGATGGCTTAGCTTGCTTAGGGTTCATGATGGGGTACATTAACATCTAGAGATCATTTGGATCATTGGGAAATGGGTGAATCGATTCTCTAGGTAGTGAGTTTAAGCTCGGGAGAGACAAGCTCTAGAGGAAGTGCTTGAAACCCCCAATTGGAAGATAAACCCATAGGTATTGTAGCATCACTAACCGTCCATGCGAATCTTGAGGGATCCGGAACCTACAACGCCTTAAATCATCGTTTTATAAACCGTTAATTTTACTTGCTTTCTTGTATTCCGACACCTACTACAAACCACACCTTTATTTGACCACCTAATCTAGCTTAGAGATAGACTAATACATCCTAGTCCTCGTGTTCGACTCCGGTACTACAACTACCGTATACTTGCGGATAGGGGTACGAATCGGGTACTAAATATAAGACTCGGTGCGTGCGCATCAATTATGTTCCCGTTGATTTTGTTGTCTTAGACATGGACGAGGACTCGAAGATACTGATTATACTAGGCCGACCGTTCTTAAACACGGCCGATACGGTGGTTCATGTTCGTGCTGGTCGTCTTACGATGAAGATAGGTGACGAGACTGTGCAGTTCACCTTAGATCACAACATGAAGCAACCATCCACCACCGATTCAGCATGCTATGTCGATGTGCATGAAATCCTACCTTAAGACGTCTTCGATCAGTTTCGGGAAGTCGATCCTTTAGAGATATCTCTCCTTGCATCAAATGAGAGCATATACAACAATTGGGAGGATATCCGGGAGCTTACGCGAGCATTGAACGAAGGATCGGACGAAATTGGAGCTTTACAGAAGATGGATCCGGATCGATTCCACCTGGAAACGGACCGGATCCAAACATAGCCTTCCGAAGACGGATTTTTACAGAAAGTGGATCTGGACCGATTCCACCTGGAAACGGACCGGATTCAAACATGGTCTTGCAAAGACAAACTGGAAACGGACCGATTCCACCTGGAATAAGACCGGATCCAGTCTCTGAGCAAATCAGATGTTTTTTACATCGACACGCCCGATTCTTCTACGAACGTCTCCGAACCCTCCACGACGATGACTAAAGACGTTCTAGAGACCAGAGAGCCACCACCTAACACGGGGACGCTGAATAAAGCGGATTGGAGTCTAGAGAATGCCCCGAAGGTGAAATTGAAGCCCCTACCTCAAAGGCTTAGGACAAAGGAACACACATACACGGATAAGAACACAGGACCATCATTAGAAAGAGGTACATATCCCGCTCATAATCCTATATATGTGTTTGAACCTTCTATTACAGGTTGTCGAGTAGGGGTAATGAGCAAGAGAGGATCGAAACGAGCAAAATCATCGCTCAAACGTCCACAAGATCCACCTCTGTCACAAGTTTGGAAACCCAAGAAGGATAGAAGGCTCAAGCATCCACAAGGTCTAAAAGATGCGCTTAACGCTCAAATCTAGGGTGGCGAAAGATCGATTATCTTCGTCTCTCAGACCCTCCCATCATTTGAGCAAGATAGGTCGAGCTAATGACGTTAAACAAGCGCTTCTCGGGAGGCAACCCGAGCACTAGGTAACTTTTCTTTTTCTTTTTCGTTGTAGCATAGGTAGTAGAGATCATGATTGTATTTTGAATCCTTCGGAATTCATTGCTATTATTATGCTTTTGTTCGGATAACGTTTGCTTTTCTATGAGCGTTTACACCAGCACACGAGAGATGAGCATCGACTTCCGAGAGACAACGTTTGATAGGTTCCAGATTACAGAGTTTGTGAGAGCTCTTGCGTTTGACGTGAGTTAACTTCATTGCGAGCGAACGAATTCTGCAGAGCTAAGCCTTCTCTATCCCTCTTATTGGTCCTTTCCACACGTTGTTTTCGATTCTACTTTTCCGGGCGAGAGTCTACACCGTGGACGGTGTATGGTTCAAGTATGGGGGGTGGATAGATCCTTCACACATTCAGGCCTATATACTTAGGATTGCATTTAGTTTAGGTGCATTTTATCATGGCATATAGACTTAGGAAAATTTTTCACTTTTGCATATCACTTTGCATTAGTTGCATTCACGTTTTCTTTTTCCTTTTTTTTCCATATAGATGATTTTTGTTAGGTTTGCATGGTTGCATTTGATCATATAGATTTAGGATCATATAGGTTCACGTGCATACCTCGAAAACCCGTTTTGAACATCATTTGGAAGATTTGTGGGATGATAGAGTAGAAATATCTTGATGATCTAGTGACTTTGTAGAACGTAGTTGAACCGTGTCGAATTGATAGTTCTCCAGACTTTCTATATAAAGTTTGTGGGATAGAGTTGTTATTTGGAACCTACGGAGTTGAAACGACTATATC
>NW_010966704.1:61206-63792 GCF_000463585.1 Tarenaya hassleriana
ACCCGTTTTGAACATCATTTGGAAGATTTGTGGGATGATAGAGTAGAAATATCTTGATGATCTAGTGACTTTGTAGAACGTAGTTGAACCGTGTCGAATTGATAGTTCTCCAGACTTTCTATATAAAGTTTGTGGGATAGAGTTGTTATTTGGAACCTACGGAATTGAAACGACTATATCCAGGTTATATGTTTCTTTTAGAACCTTTTCCGAGTCTTGCAGGTCAATGAAATCTAGTTCAACAAATGCCTTGGGAAAATAAAGCATCTCGACACTCCGCTGTCAAAATCTCGTCAACGAAGATCGTTCGAGGACATGAGTGCATCGATTGATGGTTCGAGTCTAAGTTGTGGGTCGGACATCGCATAAAAAGAAAAAAATACAGAAGAAAAAAAAAGAGAAGAGAAAAACGATGTCCTTCAACTTCAACGTCCTAGAAACCCGAGGTGCTAGCGTTCAATAGAGAAATTCTACAGAAAGGTAAAAATCCAGGTACGAAGTAGAACTAAGATCGAAAAGGCTAAGTTGAGATAAGGATAGGTTCGGAAATAGACTTGGTGAGTTGTAGAGATTCTAACGGGTTCTAGGTGACAATAAAAATCCCATGGCTAGGTAGATTAGTATTTGATGTTCGTCATTCCCTGTTTTGCAGATTTTATTCCTTCGTTCTTTACTCGAGGACGAGCAAAGGTTTAAGTCTGGGGGGATTTGATAACTCCTATTCTTCTCTATATTTTGATGAGAGTTTGTCTAGGTTTTATAGGATAATCACATGCACATAGGCATTCTAGGCGTGTTAGGATACAAAACCCGGTTGTGCTCTAGTTTTGCAGAGTTACAGGTTTCGGAGATGATTAGACTCGAAAAGGAGCTAATTGGAGCGTTAAAGGAGAAGTCCGGATGAGGTACTCATGTTGCGACATCAATAACTTTCTCTAAAGAAGTCCAAATCGTGCGAGACTTACCATTGGAAAGAGCACTTCAAGAGCTTCGCGTAGACACCAAAATCGCGTATATCCGACAACGGAGCAGAAAGTTATGAGCGAATTCGTGAAGACCAGAAAACTGCCAGTGCAGGGCCGATTCCAGTTGGAATCGGTCCGATTCCAGAACGCAGAATTCGACCCCAGGAATCTGGATCCGGTCTGGATCCACCTGGAAACGGCCCGGATCCAGTCAAAAATCCTGTTTCGCGATTTTCAGCACTCTATCGGGAATAGGACTCTTGAGAGCCGCCATAAGGTTATAAAAAAGCCCTAGCCACGTCCTAGAACAAGAGAGAACCTCAGAGAACACTTAGATACAGATTTTTGGAGAGCTTTTGGGGAGAGAAGAATAAGAGTTCACGGGATTTCGAGAAGAAGAAGGAAGATTCGATCGTGGAGACTACACATCTGCATGAGACTTTCTTTCCTCTCTTTTATCTCTTTTCTTATGAGCTTTTTGTTGTTTTCTATGAACCGTGAGTAGATCCATGACTATGGGTTAGGGATTCGTATGTGTTTTGGGTATGTTTGAACCCTAAATTGGATTTCGGTTTTGATTTGTTTCGGTTCTATTGATTTGCGCTTTTATTGGATTGATGTTTGCTCACCCCTTGGTCAATTATCTTAGATTCTAAACTACATAGAGATATGAGTTGGTTTCGGATCAAAATCAATAGGATAGATCGTATTATTCACATAGAGATATGGTTTAATCGATCTAGGGTTGATGATAGCGTTCTTCATGCATCTAGGGTTAACTTGAATAGATCGAGAGTTTGACGAGTTACTCTGTAGGTAGTGAGTTAGTAGACCGAGAGGTGAATTCTCTATCTTTGTTGCTTGATGATTCCCGAATACAAGTCATAATCGTTATTCTCGTATGCTTAGCATATACCTATACACACGAATACGATCCTGACACCCATAATCATCCTTCTTTGATAGGTTACTCGTTTTCATTG
This sequence comes from Tarenaya hassleriana, assembly GCF_000463585.1. Taxonomy (NCBI): domain Eukaryota; kingdom Viridiplantae; phylum Streptophyta; class Magnoliopsida; order Brassicales; family Cleomaceae; genus Tarenaya; species Tarenaya hassleriana. The sequence goes on from NW_010966704.1 coordinate 63,155, forward strand.
CTTTCTTATTTTGTTTTACATCGATTCCATATATTTCTGCCATCACTTGCTTGCTTGCTTTGATTTAGTTTCGATTAGGATTTAGACTTAGCTACCGATCCTTGTGTTCGACCCCGTGTTACGACGATCCGTATCCTTGCGGTGAGTTGTGAATCGGGTTATAGATTTTAAACTCGGTACACACGTATCAACAGTCACCCTTATCGGGTTTAGGCTTAGACGTAGAGGCAACTTTTGCCTTTTTCGCCGCCTTCTTTTTGGCTTTAACCCGCCGCTTCTTGCTGGAGTTGTTCTCATCAGCAAGCACAATCTTGGGCACCACAATATCCTGCTCTGCCGATTTTAACATCCTGCGCAGTCCGGCTAAGCTCTTAGTCATCCCGTGCATATGGTACTGCATCACGAACTGATTATAGTCCTCGGGCAATGACATCAGGATCAAGTCCACGGCCAAGTCTCCATTGAGCTTCACTCCCATACGCTCAAGTTCCTCAATATGAGATCTCATGTTGAGGACGTGGGTGTTGACAGAGTTGCCTCTCGGCATCTCCGTCTTCACCAGAGCTTTCAGCGTCTTGTACTTTTCAGTACGCGCTAGCTCCTCAAACATGGTCTTGAGCTGATTGATCATATCAAAC
>NW_010966704.1:63934-78522 GCF_000463585.1 Tarenaya hassleriana
AGGACGTATGACTTCTTATCGTGCTTGAGAACTATTCTCAAGTTACGATACCAGTCCAAGAAGTTCGTCTCGGTCAACTTATCCTTCTCAAGGATAGATCGCATTGTCAAACTCGCTACGCTACCAGTTGATGCCATGTCCTACAGAAAAAGACAAAACAGAACGAACAAAACAAAGTGCAGATTCTATCCATGATCTACTACCAGCTAGTCCATCATCAAACAGTGACAACATAGATGCACATACAAGCAATATTCCCATAGAGAAAAATAACCCTACAATAATTTTCTATATGGGACTAAGATCCGTATTTCACATAAGAATGAGTTGTTACGCTCAGCCTTACGCTATTTAGGTATACATCTAATGACAATTACATCCAATGTGACTCTTAGATCCTTATGAGACTATGATAAATATCATTACATACTTGTCTCATCTGTACCGTTAAGTTTCAAGTCAAACTTGACAACTTAACCTAAGGTAAACCATATTCAAGCTGTGGGAACCACAATTTCCCACCCTGCCTCACAAAGATAATCCGACACGATCAGCTTTGGCATGACCCGTGTTACGAACGATCGATGCCTTGACAAGTGCTTTACTCACTTAGATCAAGCATCTACTTTCAAGCTATGAGAACCACCATTTCTCCATCTTGCCTCATCAAGATAGCACGGCACACCCAGCTTTGGCATGGCCCATGACACGTACGATCAAGACCTTGACAAGTGCTTTACTCGTAGAGCTCCTAGATCTAACCGATTTATGTGCAACAATTGTACTATCAAAGATCCACTATTGTTCCTTGATCAATTTTATTACATAATCCGAATAAACCATCCATTCGATTATGTAATCCCAATCCCGAAGCTCCCACTCAATCAAGCATATCTCATATCTTGATTAAGTTACATGTATTCATTCACTATGAACCATCCATAAGAATGAATCATGTCTATTTGAGTCACATTTGATCAGATTAAGCAACGATTGCATAATCGGACTAGAAAAAAGAAAAATTTCAGAATCTGGACCTCGGACCGTCCGTTCTGCATCCAGAACGGACGTTCCAGGCTTGGCAGAACGGGCGATCTGAGATGACCGGAACGGACGGTCCATGACAGCAGAACGGACGGGCCATTCTCAGCCACAGAACGGATGGTTCCGAACCTTCGGGCCAGACCCATCGGTCTCACCTCAGTCCGCCACCCCTGGACCGTCCGGTCTAGTACACCCAGAACGGATGGTCTAGGGTAGGACTACGTGATCAGATCACGTTCTCCGACGTTCTCAGTCCCGATCAGACCCGAAACTGATCTGAATTCATCTGTATACCCAAAATTCGAACTCCTACACTCTATGCAACATGAAACATGCAATCTACACTAGATTCAATCATCCAACATGCATAGAAATCAAAGCAAACGTGGATTCAAACAATTCAAATCCAACCATGGCAGAACGCGGAACGGACGGTCTAGCCACAGAGAACGGACGGTCTTGCCTCAGCAGACGGAACGGACGGGCTGACACTCAGACCTTAGACCTTCCGGTCCAGACTTGCAGTCTGAGGTTCGACCTCCCATTCCGTAGCCCTAGTCCGCCATCCCTAGACCGTCCGTTCTGGGTTACCCAGAACGGATGGTCTAGGGTTACGAGATCAGATCACATTTTTCCGCTTTCTCGGCCCCGATCAGACCCGAAACACATCCGAATTCATCTGTAAACCCAAAATTCGAACTCCTGCACTCTATGCAACATGAAACATGTAATCTACCATAGATTCAATCATCAAACATGTATAGAAATCAAAGCAAACATGGATTTAACGATTTAAACCCTAAAACGTGCGTGATTGAGTTCTACAAAATCAAACAGAGCAACCAGGCTCTGATACCACTGTTGGGATTTTCTGGGATCTCTAGAGCGAATCCTATTCCTAAGAGATCGATTCTAGGATTTGCGCAGCGGATGAAAAACAAAAATTTTATGAAACCCTAGAACCATGCATGTATGAATCGTAGAAACGTTAGAACGCTTACCTCAATCGATCCGGGGCCTATATCAACTGAAGAATTCATCCGATCACTTAAGGTAGGAAGATTACCTCGCCCTCTACACATTCCACACCTCAGATGGATTCCAACGATTGGAACTTGTCTGCTAGGACCCAATCAACTATATGGTTTATTGCCTCGAGAAAACTAGACTTAGATCACTTCTTAGAACCTTTTGGATCTCGCCAAAGTCTGTAGAAGTTCTCCAAAGTCGGCACCCTACATTAGGGTTTCGATCTCTTTCTTATAAAGTGATTTAACAGTAATTTGGTTTAATTTTCGAAAAATCCGAAAGTCGGAACGGACAGTTCAGAAAAGCATGTAGACCGTCCGTTCCAGCAAGCCAGAATGGACAGTCTGCTTCGGTGGACCGTCCGTTCCAGAACTTCTGGTCCGTCCGGTCTAGACCCTTCTGGTCCGTCCGGTCTGGACCTTTCCGTCTCGGTTTTTTCGTCGTTTTCTCGTGCGTTTTGTCCTTCCCTGGGTGTGTGACCCTATAGGCTCATTCGATACAGCAGTATAACCCGAAATCTCTATTTCGGATATTCAAGTCATAGGCGGTCTCTAGCAAGACACTATGACTACTTATCTCGAATAGAGTTTTTTTGTGATCTTACGAACGCGAGTGATGATTCCGGCTGATGATCCTTTAGTATCGCGATATCATAAGTCCAACATAAGGCATGGACAAGCCACCTTATCTGATTCGACTGTTTTTTCGTTCACTGAGTTTGACTGTGTGAAATAGACGACGTTCGTCTATAGTGCGGCCACACATTTCTACAGTCTCGCTCACACGAGGGGCCCAACAATATCTCTCTCTTTTACGAGAGGTACAAATTACATCTTGACTATCTACAATCCAGCACATGATTCGTGTCATACCTTATACACGCCTTTATAGTCCTCCTGTTACGCAGGACGTTTGACGTATTCAAAGTACGCAACTCCTCATGTTCGATTCCATAGATATCTCAGGTCTTAGGATCCAATCTTGGAACCGTCATATGAGATTCAAGTCATGACGCAAGTCCATGTGACAATCTCATGCGGGTCAATCCAGTATTCCGTTCTCCAACGAATACCTATGACAGTGATCGTATCCAATACCTATGATCATCTCTATAATCATCAATCACACATCATACTAGTCTTATTATGTCATCATTCCCATAATGACACAAGACTAGGGAGTTTAGTATCATTCATAATGATACATGGATTTCATAACAGATCTAGTATGCAAGAACATGTAATGAATCAAATACTCTCATATAAACCATAGAACACTCTCTTGAACTTGAGAGAGTTTCTCCAGATCAACCTCAACCCTTGGGATGGATTCCAACACTTGGAATCTTGCTTACTAGAGCTTGAAGAGAACAATTCTCTTGTGTTTGATCCAAGAACACTCTCTTGAACTTGAGAGAGTTTCTCCAGATCAACCTCAACCCTTCTGAAGGCGAAGGGACGAGATAATCATGAGCCAAACCTCCCCCACCTGCTTCCCATGCGAGAAAAAGCGAGAAAAAGGCAATTTGGAGTTTCTTACGCTTGGTCCGCCGGACCAGGTGTGTAAAACTCGAGGAATTGACAAGCCAGAGGCTTGGTCCGGAGCTGACCAACTCTTGGTCAGCCGGATCAAGCTCAGAGACTTGCCGACACTCCGAAAAACTCGCGATCCGGCGGACCAGAATCTCGGTCCGCCGGATCAGACTGCTCTGGACCATCACGCACACTCCGCCTGACCTGTTGGTCCGGCGGACCAAGATTTCGGTCCGCCGGACCAGCCGAACTGCGAGCGTCACATTTTTGGTCCGTCTGACTGGTCTGGTCCGACTGACCAACTTTTGGTCAGCCCCGGACTAGCCAGCGTTTTTCGCCAAGTCAGTTCGTTTCTCACAAGTCCGTCTGGTCCGGCTGACCAACTCTTGGTCAGCTCCGGACCAGACCTCAAAGACGGAGAAAAATCCAATTTTTCTCGTCCGCTCGATCCCGTACTTTCACGTCCATCCCATATGTGTGTGAACACGAGATCCAATCTTGCTTTACAAATCATAAGCGGTGTCTAGCAAGACATTATGATTACCCGTATCAGAAATAGTTAGATGTGATCTAACCGTAAAGCCAGAGATAGTTCTAACGATGATCCTCTTTGTCTCACAATATCATAATCGAACTCATAGTTCGAATGCTTTGTCGTATCCCGAGTAGACAGTAAGAGATAGATGACATTCATCTATAGTGCGACCACACATTTCTACAGTCTCACTCCTACGACCTCTCTCTTTCAAGAGGGACAAAGTTCCATCTTGAATATCTACTATCCATTACATGATTCATAATGTACCGAGCCACACCTTTATAATCATCCGGTTAAAGATGACGTTTGACGCAGTCAAAGTACATTACTCATCATGATGGATACAATAGATATCTCAGGTCTGAGGATACAAAGTGAACCATCAAGTAAGATTCAAGTCATGGATTAAATTCAATCGACAATCTCACGCGAGTCATCCAGTCACTTGTTCCAAACAAGTACTCATGATCGTGATCCGTATCCAATACACATGATCATCACCATGATCATCCATCACGCCTCATGTTAGTCTTAATTCATCATTGCTCCCACAATGAAAAGTGACTAAGGAATTTAGGATCATTCTCAAATATGCAAAATAAATAATGAACAAACAATGCATTCATCCAATAAGTACATCGTATCATACATAGTTCTCATATCGTATGATCATCCTAGAGCATCACATCCCTCAATAATATATGGATTTCATAACATATTAAGTATACACAACATGTAATGAATAAAACACTCATCCATAAACCATAGAAAGTGTCAATACATCAAATGTATCTAAATAAAGCTCGCATAACAGTACATCATAGAGGACTAAACCAACAACTCCAACTATAGGTTCAGAGGGTTTGAAAAGAGGTCGGAGGAACTGGAAAGATTGGTGGACCGAACGGTCCCGTAAATGGATCGGTTGGTCTTACCCAAAAATAAACCGAGAACACTTTCAACGAATCAAACTAGAACAAATGATAAAATAAGTGGATTAGACGAATATGAAAAATATGGGAATACATAAATGGAGAAAATGAATCGCAAGCCGAGGAGAGGGTGAGCAGTAAATTCAGGAGAGAATCCGGGAAATGGTAATTGATACGTATGTACCGAGTCTAAAATCTATAACCCGATTCACAACTCCCCGCAAGGATACGGATCGTCATAACACGGGGTCGAACACAAGGACCGGTTGCAAAATCCAAATCTAAATCGAAAATAAATCAAAGCAAGCAAGCAAGTGATGATGGAAGTATATGGAATCCATAGAAAACGAAATAAGAAAGCAACGAAAACGAGTATCCTATCAAACAAGGATGACTACGGGTGTCGGGATCGTATTCGCGTGTATGGGTATTTACTAAGCATGCAAGAATAACGACATCGTACTTGTATTCGGGAATCATCAAGCAACAAGAATAGAGAATTCACCTCTCGGTCTACTAACTCACTACCTAGAATAACTCGTCAATCTCTCGATCTATTCAAGTTAACCCTAGAAGCATGAAGAACGCTATCATCAATCCTAAATCGATTAAACCATATATCTATGTGAATAATACGATTCATTCATCAATCTCGATCCAAAACTAAACCCATATCTCTACGTGATTCAGAATCTTAGAATATTGGCCAAGTGATTAGCAAACACCAATAGAAAAGAAAGCATAGATCGATAAATCGAAACAAGCATAACGTCGAAATCCAAGTTAGGGTTCAAACATACCCAAAACACATACGAATCCCTAACCCATAGCCGTGGATCTACTCACGGTTCATAGAAAACAACAAAAAGCTCATAAAGAAAGAGATAAAAGAGAGGAAAGAAAGTCTCATGCAGATGTGTAGTCTCCACGATCGAATCTTCCTTCTTCTTCCCGAAATCCCGTGAACTTCTATTCTTCTCTCACCAAAAGCTCTCCAAAAATCTGTATCTAAATGTTCTCTAAGGCTCTCCTCTGTACTAGGACGTGGCTAAGGCTTTTTTATAACCCTAGGGCGGCTCCCAAGAGTCCTATTCCCATCATGATGCTGAAAATCGCGAAACAGGGTTTTAGACTGGATCCAGACCATTTCCAGGTGGATCCGGACCGGATCCTGATTCCTGGGCTCGAGCTCAGCTATCTTGATTCGGACCGGATCCAGTTGGATCTGGCTCTACACTGACAGTTTTCTGGTCTTCACGATTTCGCTCATAACTTTCTGCACCAGTGTCGGATTTACGCGGTTTTGGTGTGTACGCGAAGCTCTTGAAGTGCTTCCAATGGTCCAAGCTTCGCACAATTTGGACCTCTATAGAGAAAGTTATTGATGTCGCAACATGAGTACCTCATCTGGACTTCTCCTTTAACGCTCCAAATAGCTCTTTTTCGAGTCTAATCATCTTCGAAACCTATAATCTACAAAACTAAAGCACAACCGGGTTTTTGTATCCTAACACGCCTAGAATGTCTATGAATGCATGTGATTATCCCGTAAAACATAGACAAACTCTTATCAAAATATAGAGAAAAATAGGAGTTATCAAATCCCCCAAAACTTAAACCTTTGCTCCTCCTCGAGTAAAGAACGAAGGAATAAAATCTGCAAAACAGAGAATGACGAACATCAAATAGCATCATCGTGAGACTCAAAAGCAGAACATCCATCCAATACTAGTTTTCTGAGAAACGTACCCAAACCGGTCTACTATGATCTTCCTACCAAAGACTAATCTACCTAGCCATGGGATTTTTATTGCCACCTAGAACCCGTTAAATCTCTACAACTCACCAAGCCTATTTCCGAATCTATCTTTATCTTAACTTATCCTTTTCGATATTAGTTCTACTTCATACCTGGATTTTTATCTTTCTGTAGAATTTCTCTATTGAACGTTAGCACCTCGGGTTTCTAGGACGTTGAAGTTGAAGGACATCGTTTTTCTCTTCTCTTTTTTTTCTTCTTTTCTCCTCTTTTTTTTCTTTTCTTCTGTATTTTTTTCTTTTTATGCGATGTCCGACCCACAACTTAGACCCGAACCATTGATCGATGCACTCTTGTCCTCGAACGATTTTCGTTGACGAGATTCTGATAGCGGAATGTCGAGATGCTTTATTTTCCCAAGGCATTTGTTGAACTAGATTTCATCGACCTGCAAGACTCGGAAAAGGTTCTACAAGAAACATATAACCTAGATATAGTCGTTTCAACTCCGTAGGTTCCAAACAACAATCTCATCCCACAAACTATATATAAAAAGTCTGGAGAACTATCAATTTGACACGGTTCAACCACGTTCTACAAAGTCACTAGATCATCAAGATATTCCTACTCTATCATCCCAAAAATCCTCCAAATGATGTTCAAAACAGGTGTCCGAGGTATGCACGTGAACCTATATGAATCTATATCTATATGTCATATGCAATCATGCAAACCTAACAAAAATCATCTATATGGAAAAAAAAGAAAAAAGAAAACGTGAATGCAACTAATACAGAATGATATGCAAAAGTGAAAAATTTTCCTAAGTCTATTTGCCATGATAAAATGCACCTAAACTAAATGCAATCCTAAGTAGATAGGCCTGAAAATGTGAAGAATCTATCCACCCCCCCCCCCAGACTTGAACCTTACACCGTCCACGGTGTAGACTCTCGTCCGGAAAAGTAGAATCGAAAACAACGTATGAAAAGAGCCAATAAGAGTGATATAGAAACTTAGCTCTGCGAAATTCATTCGCTCGCAATGAAGTTATGTGACAGCCCAGGATACCGTAGGAGGGCGGGGAGTCGTGCGAGAGGCATGGACAATGGGCGGCTCCTGACGAGCTTCTCGGTAGGGGGTACAGGGATGAAGCGGACGCATCGGAATGAGAGAGATTCGAAGGTTGTGTAGGTATGGGACTACACTGTCTAAGGTAACTTAAAGGAATTAATTGAGCTACTCATAGCAACAAGATGCATCTACCTTTTCGGTTGTGAGAACTCCAAAGTTAAGCGTGCTGGCCTTGGAGTAGTCTTAGGATGGGTGACCTCCTGGGAAACACTTTCTGGGATGTGTGCGAGTGAGGACAAAACACGCTAAAAGGTCTCGTGTTGGTGTGTGGGGATAGCTCTATCATTCCGTATCGGTCTCGGGTCGTTACAAATGGTATCAGAGCCGGTCAGAATGATCGGACTGAACCAGCCGGACCATCCGTTCTGATCTGTGCAGTCCGCCACCCCGGACCGTCCGGTCTGGCTTTCCCAGAACGGACGATCTAGGGTTCGTCTATGTGATCAGATCACGTTCTCCGGCGTTACCCCGATCAGACCCGAAACTGATCTGAATTCTTCTGTACACCCAGAATTCGAACTCCTGCACTCTATGCAACATGAAACATGCACAACCACGCATCCGGACCGTCGGGTCTCGACCCGTCCGACTCGGTTTTCCGTCGTTTTCTCTCGTGCATTTGTCCTTCCCTGCGTGTGTAACCCTGTAGGCTCATTCGACATAGCAGTATAACCCGAAATCTCTATTTCGGATATACAAGTCATAGGCGGTCTCTAGCAAGACACTATGACTACCTATCTCGAATAGAGTTTGTTCGTGATCTTTACGAATGCCAGAGATGATTCCGGTTGATGATCCTTTTGTATCGTGATATCATATGTCGAACATAAGGCATGGACAAACCACCTTATCTGATTCGACTGCTTTCTCGTTCACTGAGTTCGACTGTCTGAAATAGACGACGTTCGTTTATAGTGCGGCCACACATTTCTACAGTCTCGCTCACACGAGGGGCCCAGCGATATCTCTCTCTTTCACGAGAGGTACAAATCCCATCTTAACTATCTACAATCAAATACATGATTCGTTTCGTACCTGATACACGCCTTTATAGTCCTCCTGTTACGCAGGACGTTTGACGTACTCACACGAGGGGCCCAGCGATATCTCTCTCTTTCACAAGAGGTACAAATTCCATCTTGACTATCTACAATCCAGTACATGATTCGTTTCGTACCTGATACACGCCTTTATAGTTCTCCTGTTACGCAGAACATTTGACGTATTCAAAGCACGCAACTCCTCATGTTGGATTCTGTAGATATCTTAGGTCTTAGGATCCAATCATGGTGGTTCGTCCACGAACCACACCGTACTGGGATAAGCTGGTGGGCCTGTGACAGCCCAGGATACCATAGAAGGGCGGGGAGTGATCGCCGGTGCGAGAGGCATGGACAATGGGCGGCTCCTGACGAGCTTCTCGGTAGGGGGGAGAGGGATGAAGTGAGAGAGATCCGAGGGCTGTGTAGGTATAGGACTACACAGTCTAAGGTAACTTAAAGGAATTAATTGAGCTACTCATAGCAACAAGATGCATCTACCTTTTCGGTTGTCCATCTCGAGAGAACTCCAAAGTTAAGCGTGCTGGCCTTGGAGTAGTCTTAGATGGGTGACCTCCTGGGAAGCACTTTCCGGGATGTGTGCGAGTGAGGACAAAACACGCTAAAAGGTCCCGTGTTGGTGTGTGGGGATAGCTCTATCATTCCGTAGCAGTCTCGGGTTGTTACAAGTTAACTCACGTTAAACGCAAGAGCTCTCACGCACTCTATGAACCGGAATCTATCCAATCGTCGTCTCTCGGAAACTGATACTCATCTCTCATGTGTCGGTGTGAACGCTCATAGAACAACAAACATTACCCGAAAAATAACATAGAGACTCGTCTATAGATATAGAAGTCCAGAGTATACAAAATCCGAGTCCCAGTAATACATCTGAAAAGCCTACTACATCACTACTAGAATGGAAAAGGGAAACACCTACCTGATCAGTGAGCTAAGCGTTCGCCGGTGCATCGTCTCTGTCGTCCTCCATAGGTGCCAGCGGCTGCTCGTCGGGGAATAGCCGGCTGCGGAATCCATGGAACTTCGTGTATAGGGCATCATGCTGGAGTCGGAGCGCCTGCATCTGGTCGACGAGCTGGGATGAAGTCCCGCACTATCTGGTGTACATGCTCGTCATCTCTGAGTCTACATGGCTCCGCATATCAGAGACGGCTTTGTCTAAGGTGCCTCTTGTGTCGAGCATCGCCTGATACATGAATCTTTGAAAGTCGTCCTGAGGCTGGAAGGTGTAGCCGGAATCATCTGGAGCTCGTGTGGAGCCGGCGGGGGGGGGAGCTGAATCTGCCGGGAGAAAAGGAGGTGGCGAGTGCGTATGCGAAGGGTCGGCCTCCATGGTGTGAAATGCTGGAGGAGATGGGGGAACAGGTGGGCCATCATAGGCGCCCTCGTCGAGTCCAGCCTGTTGTGTTGCAGAGAACTGGAATCGAAGTCTATCAATGGAGATCGGTGGTAGGTGAATGTTGGGCAAGGTGAAACGCTGGCTGGTGCCCTGCTGGTCGTAGTACAACCAGAGATGGTTGCCCCGGATGGTCTCCAACGAAAATTTGCTGCGCAGAGCAGCCAAGTCGAGAACTATAGCGCCCTTGAGGCGGGAACGCTCATAACGTCTGACGTTCACGCCGACTCTTCTCGCAATCATGGTGACGAGGCCGCCACATCGGACATAGGCGCCTGACTCCAAGCGGGCTATCTGATGCAAGTGTAGAGTGACCCGCGATGCTAAATCGACCTGTCTCATGCCCCAATCGTCCCCACCATAGATAGGGGATAAGGCGTACCTGATGAAGAGCAGCTCGGTCTGGTTAAGCCCTCCAGGCTCTGTCTTGCCGAAGACGACATGGGCAAGGAGCATGTGGAAGTATCTGACCGTCGGATGTCGGATCCATGTGAACTTGAGGATACAGATTTTGAAACGCTTGGACCCGATGTCGCTCTAGAATGCCTTGAGTCGATCCGGATGTATGGAGGGTAGGGCTGCTGTAACTCCGCGCGGAACACTCAGGATGTCGGCGAACTGTGCCATCGTGAGGCGGTACTGCTGGCCTGCTATCCAGAAAGCCATGTAGGCTCGGTGTGCCTCGCCAGTCGGGGGTATGAATAGTCGGAGTGAGCCAAGAAACTCTGCAGTCAACTGGCGGTATGTGTCCTCTCGCATATGTAGCAGGCTCTCCCAGTGTATCCCTTCGCATAGCTCGCGCACTGAGTCATAAAGCCCCAACCGACTAATCTCCGTGCTCGCGAACTTCGTGTTCCGGATGACTTGATAAAAGGCGCCAGCGCGCTCCTGCATCTACGGTGATGGTAGGAGGAATGGTGGTGTATTGTCCGGAACAGGTACGCTGGGAGTGTACTGGCTTAGCTCGATGATCGTGTTCTGGCCCGTCTCGAATTCTTCCAGCAGTGGTATATGATCGGTGTAGTCCGGATTGTGGCGGTTCCTGGTCTTCCTGGTGGCCATCTGAAACTCAAAGACAAGTAGAGTGAGCGCGGTCGGACCGCGGTGAAAACACGCAAAGAGCTCAGAGGTTGGATCCGGTCCGTTTCCAGGTGGAGTCCGGATCCAGGTTCGTCTTCTCCGTCAGAACTGGGTCTCGATCCGGTCCAGATCCAGTCTCTACGAACCCAGATCGAAAATCTCCGAAAAAAATCTGCAAAATCGGACAAAAATCGAGCATCCAAATGTATGGACAATGTGAATCTAACCTATTCTCATCATAATCAACCAATAAAACCCATCCAAAACCACGAAATCATCTCCACAATCAAATCTCCCTAAACCTCTCATGAACCCTAGCAACCCAAATCCGAAAATTACTCATAATAAAACAATGTTTGAGCCGTGAAATAGGTAGGGAAGCATACCTGAGCGTCGTATACGTGGAATCGGAGAGAGGAAGAGGTGAGAATGGGAAGGCCGAATCGAGAGAGAAAACCTAAGTGGGGAGAGAGGACTGAGTTCGGCCCCCTTAAGTGGAGTCGCGAGTTTGGATCTGGTCCGTTTCTAGGTGGAATCGGTCCGGATCCAGATGAACTTACCTGGCCCGTGTCTGAAGTGGATCCGGTCCGTTTCCAGGTGGAATCGGTCCGGATTCGGAGTGACTTACCTGACGGCGAATTTGGATCCGGTCCGATTCCAGGTGGAATCGGTCCGGATCCAGTGTCTGTGAATCTTCATCTTGTCCGTGCCTCTGAACCGACGATCACTCCCCGCCCTCCTACGGTACTCTGGGTTGTTATAGGCCCACCAGCTTCCGCCTGGTTCGTCCTCGAACCACTCCGTACTGGGAGAGTACCGGCTCTAATACCATCTGTAACGACTCGAGGCTGCAACGAATTGTCGAAACTGCCCTCACACAGTAACCCGAGACCTTTCAGCGTGTTTTGTCCTCACTCGCACGCATACCGAGACACTTCCCAGTAGGTCACCCATCCTAAGATTGCTTCAGAGCCAGGAACCTTACCGATGAGCAGTGGCACAGTTCTCTGCAAGAGTCAGTGTCCTACGACACCTGATGAGCGAGATAACATAAAAGAATTAGTTGGACTACTCATAGCAATAAGGTGCACCTACCTTTTGGTTGACTATCCCAAGAGAACTCCAAAGTTAAGCGTGCTGGCTCTGGAGCAATCTTAGGATGGGTGACCTACTGGGAAGTATCTCGGTATGCGTGCGAGTGAGGACAAAACACGCTGAAAGGTCTCGGGTTACTGTGTGAGGGCAGTTTCGACAATTCGTTGCAGCCTCGAGTCGTTACAGATGGTATTAGAGCCGGTACTCTCCCAGTACGGAGTGGTTCGAGGACGAACCAGGCGGAAGCTGGTGGGCCTGTAACAACCCAGAGTACCGTAGGAGGGCGGGGAGTGATCGTCGGTTCAGAGGCACGGACAAGATGAAGATTCACAGACACTGGATCCGGACCGATTCCACCTGGAATCGGACCGGATCCAAATTCGCCGTCAGGTAAGTCACTCCGAATCCGGACCGATTCCACCTGGAAACGGACCGGATCCACTTCAGACACGGGCCAGGTAAGTTCATCTGGATCCGGACATACGAGCTATACTCCCATAAAGAAAAATAACCCTATAATAATTTTCTATATGAGACTAAGATTCATATTTCACATAAGAATGAGTTGTTACACTCAGCCTTATGCTATTTAGGTAGATATCTAATGCAATCACATCCAATGTGACTTTTAGATCTTTTATGAGACTATGATACCAAATATCATTGCATTCTCGTCTCATCTGTACTGTTAAGTCTAAAGTCAAACTTGACGACTTAACCTATGCTAAACCATATTCAAGCTGTGGGAACCACGATTTCCAACCTTGTTTCACAAAGATAATCCGGCACGCTCAACTTTGGCATGACCCGTAATACGGATGATCGATGCCTTGACAAGTGCTCTAGTAATAGAAGGTACAAACTTAGCATTACATAAAAAAGGAATTTTTAAACCACACTTAGATCAAGCATCTACTTTCAAGTTATGAAAACCACCATTTCTCCATCTTGCCTCACCAAGATAGCACGACACACCCAGCTTTGGCATGACCCATGACACATACGATCGAGGCCTTGACAAGTGCTTTACTCGTAGAACTCCTACATCTAACCGGTTTAGGTGCAACGATTGAACCATCCGAATCAAGGATCAACTATTGTTCCTTGAACAAATGAATTACATAATCCGAATAGACCATCCATTCGATTACGTAATCTCAATCCCGAAGCTCCCACTCAATCAAGCATATCTAATATCTTGATTAAGTTACATGTATTCATTCACTATAGACCATCCATAAGAATGCATCATGTATATTTGAGTCACATCCATTTGCCATATCTCATAGTCGTAATATGCGGCTATGGCAAGTAGGATCCTGATGGACTTCAGCATAACTACGGGCGAAAAGGTCTCATCATAGTCAATACCATGAATTTGACGGAATCCTTTCGCCACAAGTCGTGCCTTATACGTGTGCACGTTGCCATCCATGTCGGTCTTCTTCTTGAAGATCCACTTGCATCCGATGGGTTTTATCCCTTCAGATGCATCAATCAGAGTCTATACTTGGTTCTGACATGGATTGCATCTCGGACTTCATAGCCTCGCGCAATTTTTCGGAGTCCGGACTCGCCATTGCCTCTGGGTATGTGGTGGGCTCGTCATGTTCTAATAACATGAGTTCCTCATTCCCAGTCACGAGAAATCCATATCTCGTTGGCTCTTGGCGAATCCTGCCTGATCTCCGAGCTTCACTCGTCAAAGGTTGAGTCACAACCGGCAGTGAAACAGGTTGAACATCTTCAACTTGTTCACTCGGCTCAACGTCTACTTGCTGCTCTCGAACCTCCTCAAGTTCGATCCTACTCCCACTGACTCTTTTGGAGACGAACTCTCGCTCCATAAAAGTCGCATTCCTGGCAATGAACACCTTGTTCTCTGCCGGAATGTAGAAGTAGTAACCCTTAGTTTCCTTAGGGTAGCCGACAAATAAACACTTATCAGATTTGGAGGATAACTTATCAGTCATCCGACGCTTCAC
>NW_010966704.1:78905-81854 GCF_000463585.1 Tarenaya hassleriana
GGAAGATCTGTCTGACTCATCATTGACCGAACCATGTCTAACAGTGTTCGGTTCCTCCGTTCAGACACGCCGTTCCATTGTGGCGTTCTAGGAGGAGTTAATTGTGATACAATACCACAGTCAATCAGATAGTCAGTGAACTCTTGGCTCATATACTCGCCACTACGATCGGATCGAAGTGTCTTGATCGTCTTGCCAAGTTGGGTCTGTACTTCGTTTCTGAAAGCCTTGAACATTTCAAGTGTTTCAGACTTATGTCTTATTAAATAGACATAACCGTATCGACTGAAATCATCTGTGAACGTAACGAAATACAGATAACCTCGTCTAGCCTGACAGCTCATTGGTCCGCATACATCACTATGTATCAGATCCAATAACTCTGTCGCTCTCTGTCCTTTCCCCTTGAAAGGATGCTTTGTCATCTTGCCCATTAAACAAAACTCGCAAGATTCAAGAGACTCAAAGTCAAAAGAATCCAGAAGACCTTCAGAATGAAGCTTTTGTATGCGTTTTTCGTTTATATGGCCTAGACGACAATGCCAGAGGAAGGTCGGGTTTAAGTCGTTCGTCTTAAATCGTTTGGTACAAACGTTATAGATTGACCTGTATCTAGACGGTTTATCATCCAAAACATAAAGGCCATTAATATGGTAACCTTTACCATAAAATAAATCACCTCTATAAATGGATAGACATTTGTTCTCAATAACAAATCTAAAACCATCCGAGTCTAAGTATGAAATCGATATAATGTTCTTACTGATAGCAAGAACAAAATAACAATCATGTAACTCCAATACAAGTCAAGAAGGTAAAGTCAGATCATAAGTCCCGACGGCTAATGCAGCAACTTTTGCTCCATTCCAAACGCGGAGATGTACTTCTCCTTTTGTCAATTGTCTACTTCCTCGCAACCCTTGCACATTTCCACAAATATGCGAGGCGCTTCCAGTATCGAATACCCACGACGTAGAAGTAAACAAATTAGCCTCTATAACGAAGACACCAGAAGTCAAAGCTTCTTTAAGCTTCTTCTTTTCCTGATCTTCCAGGTAGAGTCTACAATTTCTGTTCCAATGCCCAACGGCATGACAAAAATAACACTCTTCCTTTTTGGACTTAGGCTTAAGTTCAATGACAACGCTTGTCACTTTCCTATTGCCCTTGCTCTTGGAACGCTTCCTACTGCTGGAATTCTTTCCAACAACTACCATTTCACTCAGCTCCTCAAACATGGTCTTGAGCTGATTGATCATATCAAACACGCTCTTTCCATCAAACTGGCTCTGCAGATTCGGGGCCATGCTTCCCAACATGAGACAGGAGATCTCATTGTCGTCAGACTGATGCTTCAACCAAGCATCCTTGACGGCTCTCGAGGCATTGGCCGCAGGCTCTGGTTGTAGAGCCCCTTCCAGGACGTATGACTTTTTATCGTGCTTGAGAACTATTCTCAAGTTACGATACCAGTCTAAGAAGTTCGTCCCAGTCAATTTATCTTTTTCAAGGATAGATCGCATCGTCAAACTCGGTACGCTACCGGTTGACGCCATGTCCTACAAAAGAGACAAAACAAAACGAACAAAACAAATGCAGATTCTATTAATGATCTACTACCAGCTAGTCCATCATCAATCAGTGTCAATCTATCTATGATCCACTACCAGCTAGTCCATCATCAAACAATGACAACACAGATGAGCTATATTCCCATAAAGAAAATTAACCCTACAATAATTTTCTATATGGGACTAAGATCCGTATTTCGCATAAGAACAAGTTTTTACACTCAGTCTTATGCTATTTAGGTAGACATCTAATGTCAATCATATCTAATATGACTCTTAGATCCTTTATGAGACTATGATATCAAATATCATTGCATACTCGTCTCATCTGTACCATTAAGTCTCAAGTCAAACTTGACAACTTAACCCAAGATAAACCATATTCAAGCTGTAGGAACCACGATTTGCTACCCTGCCTCACAAATATAATCCGGCACGCTCAGCTTTGGCATGACCCGTGTTACGGATGATCGATGCCTTGACAGGTGCTCTAGTAATGGGAGGTACACACTTAGCATTACATAAACAAGGGATTTTCGAAACCGCACCTAGATCAAGCATCTACTTTCAAGCTATGAGAACCACCATTTCTCCATCTTGCCTCACCAAGATAATACGGCACACCCAGCTTTGGCATGGCCCATGACACGTACGATCGAGGCCTTGACAAGTGCTTTACTTATAGAGCTCCTAGATCTAACCGATTTCTGTGCAACGATTGTACATATCAAGGATCAACAATTATTCCTTGATCAGATGTATTACATAATCTGAATAGACCATCCATTCGATTATGTAATCCAAATCTCGAAGCTCCCACTCAATCAAGAATATCCAATATCTTGATTAAGTTACATGCATTCATTCACTACGGACCATCCATAAGAATAAATCATGTCTATTTGAGTTACAGTTGATCAGATTATGCAACGATTGCATAATCGGACCTCGAAAACGGAAATTTTCGGAATCTGGACTTCAGACCGTCCGTTCTGGAGGTAGAACGAACGTTCCAGGCTTGACAGAACATTCGGTCTCGACTGCAAAAGTCAGAACGGATGTTCTGCCTAGTAGAACGGACGTTCTGCATGGCAGAACGGACGGTCCAACCTTCCGTTCTGTGCCAATTAGTCCGTCACCCGTGGACCGTCCGTTCCGGCTTACCAGAACGGACGGTCTAGGGTAGTTCTCCGTGATCATCTCCTTATATAGACTTTCCAAAATCCTAATTTGACAAGGAATAGATTACTAGGAATCCTAATCTAATTAGGTTTCCTAAACCTATTAGAATTATAATCTCATTAGGTTTCCTAGATGTAATAGAATTCTAATCTCATTAGGATTCCTATACATAATAGGATTCCTAATCCCATTAGGA
>NW_010966704.1:82232-87335 GCF_000463585.1 Tarenaya hassleriana
TTTGTGCAGCGGATATAAAACAAAAATTTTAATTAAACCCTAGAACCATGCTACTATTGAATCATAGAAATGTTAGAACGCTTACCTCAATCGATCCGGGGCTTGTATCAATTGATCTGTTCGTCCGATCACTCTAGGCATGAAGAATACCTCGCCCTCTACACGTATCCACGCGTCGGGATGGATTCCAACACCTTGGAACTTGTCTGCTAGGACTAGAGATCTTGATCTCTCTTGTGTGCAAGGTTTTTTTTTTGGAGGCTTAGGGTTTTATTTTTCTTCTTTTTTTCTTCTTTTCCTTTTTTCTTTTTTCTTTTCTTAAAACCCTAGAAGACATTCTCCTTATATAGACTTTCCAAAATCCTAATTTGACAAGGAATAGATTACTAGGAATCCTAATCTAATTAGGTTTTCTAAACCTATTAGAATTCTAATCTCATTAGGTTTCCTAGATGTAATAGAATTCTAATCTCATTAGGATTCCTATACATAATAGGATTCCTAATCCCATTAGGATTCCTATTCCAATTAGGAATCTCAATCCAATTAGGATTCCTAATCGGGATAATTTAGCACATGTACTTGTCCATCCCTATTGTGTGTGACCCTGTAGGCTCATCCGGAATAGCAGTAAAACGCAGAATCTCCATTCCGGTAATACAAGTCATAGGCGGTCTCTAGCAAGACACTATGACTACCTATCTCGAATAGAGTTTGTTTGTGATCATACGAAAGCCAGTGATGATTCCGACTGATGATCCTTTTGTATCGCGATATCATATGTCGAACATAAGGCATGGACAAGCCACCTTATCTGATTCGACTGCTTTCTCGTTCACTGAGTTCGACTGTCTGAAATAGACGACATTCGTCTATAGTGTGGCCACACATTTCTACAGTCTTGCTCACACGAGGGGCCCAGCGATATCTCTCTCTTTTACGAGAGGTACAAATCTCGTCTTGACTATCTACAATCCAGTACATGATTCGTTTCGTACCTGATACACGCCTTTATAGTCCTCCTGTTACGCAGGACGTTTGACGTAATCAAAGCACGCAACTCCTCATGTTGGATTCTGTAGATATCTCAGGTCTTAGGATCCAATCATGGAATCGTCGTATGAGATTCAAGTTATGACGCTAGTCCATGTGACAATCTCATGCGGGTCAGTCCAGTATTCCGTTCTGCAACGAATACCTATGATTGTGATCGTATCCAATACCTATGATCATCTATGTGATCATCAATCACACATCATACTAGTCTTATTATGTCGTTATTCCCATAATGACACAAGACTAGGGAGTTTAGTATCATTCATAATGATACATGGATTTCATAACAGATCTAGCATGCAGGAACATGTAATGAACAAAATACTCTCATAAAAAAAACATATAGAAAGTATCAATACATCGAATGTATCTGAACAAAGCTCATAATCAGTACATCATAGAGCACTAAACCAACACACATGTCCCAGGAATCCAATCTCCTGTAACCGGAAGTTGCACTTACTGAACTTCACATATAGTCGGTTCTCTCTCAGCCTCCACAGTATCTTCCGCAGGTGTTCCTCGTGTGTCTGCGGATCCGGAGAATAGATAAGGAGGTCATCGATGAAAATGATGAAGAACTCATCCAAATAGTCCATGAACACGTGGTCCATCAGTTGTATGAACACCGCAGGCACGTTCGTGAGCCTGAAAGGCATGACCACGAACTCGAAGTGTCCATATCTCGTCCAAAACGCTGTCTTCTGTATGTCATCCTCCTTGACCCGAATCTGATGATATTCGGCTCGTAGATCGACCTTCGAAAACCATTGGGCTCCCTGTAGCTGGTCTAGCAACTCATCAATCCTCGGTAGCGGGTATCGATTCTTGATAGTCACTTGGTTGAGCCCTCGGTAATCGATGCACAATCGCATACTCCCGTCTTTCTTCTTCACAAAGAGTACCGGTGCTCTCCACGGTGAGACGCTAGGGCGAATGAGACCCTGCTCCACCAACTCGTTCAGCTGTTTCTTCAGCTCGGCCATCTCCGTAGGCGCCATCCAATACGGAGCCTTGGAAATTGGCTCAGTACCCGGTAGCACATCTATGCTGAAGTCAACTTCCCGACTGGGTGGTAATCCTGGCAGATTCTCAGGAAACACATCGGGAAATTCCCGGGCAACGGGCGTATCCTCCAGTCTCCTTTCCGATTCCTGAGTAGCTGTAAAAACTACCAGGAATGCTTTGTTGCCCTTCCTGATCATCTTCTCGGCTTTCAATGCTGAGATGATCGGGTCCGCTGCCGGCGCTCCTCGGCCTGGAACTCGAACCCTTCGAATTCTTCTGTAAACCAGATTGTCCTCTTAGGACAATCAATGTAGGCTTGGTACCTCATCAACCAATCCATGCCCAGGATGATGTCGAAACCTCCGATGGGTACCACAATGAGGTCTGCGGCTAATAGGCGACCGCAAACTTCCAGAGATACGTCTCTCAGGATCCCGTGCACTGCTAATGTCTCTCCGGTAGGTATGCGTACAGTGAAATCACTCCTCGGCTCGATCTCTCCTGTCTCAAGCCTCTCCGCCCCTCCACAGAGATGTAGGGTACCTGAGATCGCGGCAGCCTCCGGCCCATCAGGGTGAGCCTCCTCCTCCTCTTCCTCCTGAATCTCCTGCTCGGCACAAAGAGCATAAACTCTCGGGGCTGCTCCGGTCCTCGCTGGTGGTCGGGGTGGTCTGTTCGCCTGGCCTGGTGGTCGTGGTGCTCTCGGCGTCGGAGCCGGTGGTCCAGTAGTCCTCATCGGACAACGTGAGGCAATGTGTCCAGGCTGATCGCAATGAAAACTGACCACTGGTCCCCTCGCCGCCAGTGGTGGTGACGCACGAACAACGGGCGCCTTGCCCTTGTTATGTGGGTCATTGCTCCGGGCGTTCTTTCCAGATGAATACATACCGAAGCATCTCCTAGCGGGACTCCGCTCACGGATCTTCCCCTCCTTCTTCTCCCGCTCTCCACGCTCCACCTTCTACAGCTGGGAAATATACCGACTTAGCGTCGGGTACTCCTGGATCTCGATCTTCCTCCGCAGGTAGGGTCGGAGTCTAGCAATGAACTTTTGGATCTTCGACGCCTCGGTGGGCGCCAGATACCCTCCATACATTAGCAGGCGGGTAAACTCCGCCTCGTACTCGCTGACAGTCATGTCTCCCATCTGCAACATGAGGAACTCTGCCACCGGTACTCACGGTCCTGTTGCCAGAAGTACTTCGCCTCGAACTCCTGTCGGAACTCCTCCCAGGTGAAGCGATGTCCCATTGACGCCTCCTGCACCACCTTCACCCACCAATGTCGGGCCTGACCCGACAGATGATGGCTCGCAATCATAGCCCGATACTAGTACGAGCACTGCAGATACTCCAAGTCCTGAGAGATCTGGGTGAGCCACTCCTCTACAGCTTCCGGTCTCACCGATCCCTCGAATCGCGGGGTATGCATCGCTCGCAGCTCCTTGACGATAGAGAGGTATCCCGCCATCGCAGCAGGCATCGGCGGCTGGTGTAGGTCCTCCTCCCTCGGCTCTGGATCTCTCGCCGGGGGTGATGGTGGGGCGTGAGCAGCCAGGTGCTGCCACACGCTCTCTTGGAATTGACGAAACTCAGCCCTCCACCCTTCATCTCCTGGGTTAGGCGGTGGAGTCTGTTCGGGGACGTCGTCAGCCCTTGCTGCAAGCCTAGCACGTCGTGGCGCCATTTCACTGCACCACATTTAAGACAGTTTAGTAATTAGCAACTGACGACCGATACTGCATCATCGATGTACGGACCCTGATAGATGAGGATTTTCTTCGGACATGGTTTGAAAACATTTTTCGTAGAAAACCGTTGGATAATGAGCACGATTTCTTCCCGAGAAAAGAACGTGGCTCTGATACCAAAAGTTGTGGTACCCGTAACCCGTGTACAGTATATGGACTATGCCACATGGACGATATAAAATAAAATAATAAAATAATAAAATGCGGAAGCAAAATTTCGAAATCCAAAAACATTTTTAGATCAAATCAGAGTAGCAGCGGGAAATACAACGCGATCAGTATCGCAAAATGACACATGAGCGAATAGTCATAATACAACCGTACAAAATGCGGAACTACAAGTCCTATGGTTCAGAATACAAATCCTGTACATGATGTTGCTTCTCTCAGGTCGTCGTCTGCCGAAGCGCTAGGCGTAATCCTCATGATCTGAAAAATATAAACCACGAGGGCTAAGCACAACTACTTAGTGAGTAGCCCGGGTTGAACCCGAAAATCTCGTTCTCAATGAGAACGGTACAGTCGACATTGTTGATTGTAATGCTCTAGGATGTTCCGTGATATTACATTTTGACATTGTATTGATTCATTGATTTATGAATGCGTTACATTCCCGTTATATGATTGGCATGTTTGTTATATTTCGGTATCCTTGAATCATTATCGAATGATTCTAAACACCCTGGTCAGTTATCATTGTGGGAACAATGATGAATTAAGACTAGCATGAGATTGTCACATGGACAGAGTCATGACTTGAATCTCATACAGCGGTTCGTTCTTGGATCCTCAGACCTGAGATGTCTAGAGTATCTGATATGAGGAGTGGCGTGTCTTGACTGCGTCAAACGTCGTCTTTAACCGGATGATTATAACGGCGTTGATCAGATACGTTCACGAATCATATGGAGATAACAGACATGCAATATGGGATTTGTCACCTCCTCAATAGGAGAGATATCGCTGGGCCCTCTCGTGGAAGTCGGACTATGAAAATGCGTGGCCACGCTATAGATGAAGTTGCATCTATTTTATTAGTCGATTTGCCAAGACGAGAAAGCAGGGTGGCTCAAACCATGCCCTTGTTCAACATATGATATCGGGAGATAAAGGATCAGAACTCGAGCTGTTATTGCCTTGGTTAGATCACCTCTAACTCAATTCTAAATGGGTGGTCATGGCGTCTTGCTAGAGGCTAACCATGACTTGTAGATCGGGAATGGTTCTCGAGGCTGCTGCCACTGCGAATGGGCCTACAGGGTAACACACCATTAGGGATGAACTTATAT
>NW_010966704.1:87431-87645 GCF_000463585.1 Tarenaya hassleriana
ATGCGAGTCGAAACCCAGAAAGTGTTTTGGGCTTGGCTGATGTTTTGACTCGGACCGAGTCAAAGTTTTGACTCGGATAGAGTCAATACTCAATGGGTCGAGTCAAGAGTTGACAATGGGCTTGGCTGATTTGTTCTGACTCGACTGAGTCAGAGTTCTGACTCGAACAGAGTCAGTACTCGGAAAAAGTCTCTTTTCATAAGGATTAGGGTTT
>NW_010966704.1:87719-90983 GCF_000463585.1 Tarenaya hassleriana
CACAAGGATTAGGGTTTCTAACTTATATGGAGGTGTTGGACGCCGTCCTAAGATGAGAACTCAACTTTTAGAACCCTAAGACAGATCTAGAACACAAAAAAATCGTTTCTTTTGAGGTTCTAGTTCCTGGGATTCGATCCCAAGTCTTGAAAACCCTATTCACTTCATAGATCCTAGCAGATCAGTTCCAAAAAGCGTTTGGAATCCTTCCCGTCGGTGTGGATACGTGTAGAGGAGCTGTACTTTCAGCTCTTGGTGATTAAAACAGGCCCTGGATCGATTGCTACTTTCAGATCTTCAGGAAAGAGGTAAGTATTCGATTCCTACGGTGATATATACGATTAAAAGGGGTTTTACGGATGATTTTGGTTGCGTGTTACGTTTGACTAGGTTTAGATTATTCTTCCGCTGCATGAAACCTAGTAAACCAAATCCTAGATCGATATGATCGCATGCTAGGAATCCGTAGCGAAACCCAACAGACATTTCCATAGAACACATGCAATAAACGAAAACGCAGTCAAGTCGCCTCCACGCCCGTCAAGTCCATGACGTTGGCCGTCGTGTCGCACACGGCTAAAACGCGTCTCAAACGCCCGTCAAGTCCATGACGTTGATGGTTGAGTCCACAACCATTCACAACCACAATCACGCTTAACTCGTACACACGAGCAAGCTACACACATGGCACACAATGTGCAATATTCCCATAATACAATCATACGTATCACGGTATCCGGTCCTTACCGAGTTACCGTTCCACGCCATGCAATTCTACCCACAAACAATCACGCAACGATCACTCATATTTTGATGTCGCACCTCTCACTACACCACGCAACGTCCTGGCGAAAACTCAGCTCGATTGATCCCAATCGCGACGCTTTGTCCTCTGGTAGGGGTTTGGTTCATCCGTCGTCAAGTCTGATCCGGGCCCAGGCCAACCGCGTTGACCGTTTTCTCTTTCCCGGTTAAAATTAAATTTTCTTCCAATTTTTTTTGAGCCTGGTCCGGCGGACCAAATTCTGGTCAGCCGGACCAGTTCTCCTTCTCCCCTGGTCCGCCTCGTCTCTTGGTCAGTCGATCCGAGAGAGGAAACAATCCTGGTCTGGCGGACCAGGACTGGTCAGCCTAGACCAGCCTGTTCTTCCCCTCTCTCGGTCTGGTTCTTGGTCTGGCGGAGTCTATTCCCTCGGAACACGTCTGGTCCAGTGGACCAGAACTGGTCAGCCCCGGACCAGGCGTGTTTTTCTCTTGGTCCATTCCTTCTCTTCTGGTCAGACGGAGTGCATCTCCTCGAAACACGTCTGGTCCGGTCCGTCAGGTTCTGGTCCGCCGGACCAGGATGTGTTTTCTCTGGTCCGGTCCGTTCCTTGGTCCCAGTCTCGGTCCGGAGCTGACCACCCATGGTCCGTCGGACCGGGACTGGGATCTTCTTCTCTCTCGCGATTTCTCCGATTCTGTTTCGATTTTTCTCACTCTAATCGATTCGGGATTGCTTCTAAATGCCATTGAAACATAGATTTACATCCCTAGACATGTTCTAAGTCTCAAACACGCACGGAAATCTGAAATTGGACCATCAAACATTGAAAACGAGATCCCACAAATTCAACTCAAGCCATCACCTTGTTCTTGAGCTTATCCAAGCTCGTGTGAGTTCCTCGTGGCTCCACACGACGCGAGAAGCTTCAAGACACGTCTGGACGCGTCCCTCTTGGTTTCTCCAAGCTCTTTTCTCTCTGGTTCGACCCCTCTCTCTCCCTTTCTCTCTCTTTTTCTTCTCTCCTCTTTCAGCTCGCCATGGCTACGTCTGGAGGTTGGGAGGGGTTTATGTCGCGGGATGGAGAGTTGATGGGCTCAAACTCCGACCCATAGGCAAGCCTGCAACACCCTCAAGGCGTCGGGCGGGGGTTGGACGCCTGTGGACTCAATTTCCGACGAGATCTCGCATCCCGAAACTCGCAACAGAGCAAGCTGCGAAGCTGTCGGGTCCTGATCCTCCGGACCAACTCCTGGTCTGCCGGACCAGAATCTTATTTTTTTTCCGAATTTTCCCTCCAGTCCGCGCTGTCCAGGCCTTAGTCCGACAGAGTGGTTGGTCCGGCCCGGACCATTCCTGGTCCGGCGGACCAACCCTGTTTTTTTTTCTTTTTCTTCTTTTTTTTTCGATCTTTCCCGCGCGTGATGGTCCTCGTGCCTCTCCTCGGCATTGTACTATTTATTTTTCGTGATTTCGTGACATCTCTATTTAATTATTTATTTTTAAATAATTAAATATTCAAATCGGGTTTCAGGGTATTACAATATCGATCTAAGGTTTGGTTTACTAGGTTTCATGTAGTGGAAGAAAGATCTTAGCCTAGTCAAACATCACACGCAACCAAACTTGCAAAACCCGAAAGATCGTGTATATCACCGAGGGAATCGTTACTTACCTCGTTCTCGATGAAACTTGAAGCAAAAATCGATCCAGGGCCTATTATTAATCCTAGGACTGAGGTTATAGTCCCTCTACACGTATCCACCCCGACGGGAAGGATTCCAAATGATTTGGAACGTATCTGCTAGGATTAGTGAAGAAAAGGGTAACTCGAGAGACTGAATCTAATCCCGAGAAGCTCAAAAACGAAAAGAATGAATTCTCTAGGGTTCTTAGATGTCTCTCTGAGTTTTAAGGCACCCTTAATTAAGTTTGGATTAAATCCCAAAGTTAAATAAGCTTATAAAATCCTAAATCCGAAATTTTGAAAAAACCAATATCCCGGTCCGTCGGACCAACCTTAGTCTGAGGCTCTCGGACCACCTGACCTGGAGGTTTGGTCCGACTGACCAACTTTTGGTCAGCTCTGGACCAAACCTCTTGGTTCACTTTTGGTCCGACGCACTTCGATCCTCGGTCCGCCTGACCCAGCGTCTGGTCCGGAGTTGACCAACTCTTGGTCAACCGGACCAGACCTGGACAGATGACCTTGGACCAAACTCCGGACTGTCTAGACTGACCAGCTTGGTCCGAGGCAGACCAAACTTGGTCAGCTCCGGACCAATATACTGAAAAACATTTTTTGTACTCGTTTCGGTCAATTCTCATTTCCATTCTCCGAATTCTTCACTTATATATCCCTTGTGGTGTGTGACCCTGTAGGGCCATTCTAAGTGGTAGTGACTTCGAAAACTTTTCCCGAACCACAAGTCATGGTTAGCATCTAGCAAGACGCCATGACCACCCACTTAGAATTGAGTTAGAGGTGATCTAACCAAGGC
>NW_010966704.1:91336-91827 GCF_000463585.1 Tarenaya hassleriana
CAAGTCATGACTCTGTCCATGTGACAATCTCATGCGGGTCATCCAATCACTCGTTCACAACGAGTACCCATGATTGTGATAAGCATCCAATGCATCGATCACACCTCATGCTAGTCTTAATTCATCATTGTTCCCACAACGATAACTGACTAGGGAGTTTAGAATCATTCTCTAATGATTCAAGGATACCGAAATATAACAAACATGCCAATCATATAACGGAAAAAGTAATGCATTCATAAACCAATGAATCAATACAAAGTCAAGATGTCATATCACGGATCATCCTAGAGCATTACAACCAACACAGCCGATTTCAGCATCCCATGCAGTTCGACTAAGCTCTTAGTTATCCCATGCATATGGTACTGCATCACTTACTAATTATAGTCCTCAGATAATGACATCAGGATCAGGTCCACGGCCAAGTCATCATCGAGCCTCATTCCCATGCGCTCAAGTTCCTCAATATGAGCTCTCATGTTGAGGAC
>NW_010966704.1:92111-92393 GCF_000463585.1 Tarenaya hassleriana
GCGGCTCCTGACGAGCTTCTGGGTAGGGGGTACAGGGATGAATCGAACACACTGGAATGAGAGAGATCCGAGGGCTGTATAGGTATGGAACTATGCAGTCTAAGATAACATAAAAGAATTAGTTGGACTACTCATAGCAACAAGATGCACCTACCTTAACGGGAACTTGACCGAGGATGTGTACATGACACAACCCGAAGGTTTTGTCGATCCGAGGAACCGAGTGTTGGGGAATCTACGGGTTCCTAGCATGCGATCATATCGATCTAGGGTTTGGTTTAC
>NW_010966705.1:0-247 GCF_000463585.1 Tarenaya hassleriana
TGCCCGAAAGTCGGACCGTCCGGTCTAGGTCGTGGACCGGACGGTCTGGCTTTTAACGTAAAACGGACGGTCCGTTTTTACTCGCAGAACGGACGGTCTAGATGCCGGCCCGTCCGGTCCAGATCTGGAACGGACGGTCTGGCGATCGCGGAACGGACAGTCCATTTCTACTGGAACGGACGGTCCGACCATCTGGAACTCTTCCAGATTGCTCCGTCGTTCCTTTCTCGCGTTGTTCTCTTCACGT
>NW_010966706.1:0-792 GCF_000463585.1 Tarenaya hassleriana
CGCAAACCCTAGAATCGATCTCTTAGGAATTAGATTCGCTCATGAGATCCCAGGAAACCTAGATGTGTTTTCGTTCTGTTTTGTCTTTTTCTGTAGGACATAGCGTTAACCGGTATTGTACCGAAGTTGACGATGCGATCTATCCTTATGAAGGATAAGACTCTAACCATGGCTTCTAGATCGATCATTGATGCTTATTGGAAGCATGTGGATGATGATCCGGACAAGTCTAGCTTGACGTTTGGAAACATGATCTCTGAATTGCGTAAGCGATTAGAGGACATGGACGATTCTTTGATTGTTGATCAGTAGAATGCATCATTCCAAAAAGAGAGCTGAAAGCCATGGTGAGAGTGAAATGGTAGTTGTTGGAAAGAGTTCCAGCAAAAGGAAGCGTTCCAAGAGCAAGGGCAAGTGGAAAGTGACAAGCGTTGTCATTGAACCTAAGCCTAAGTCCAAAAAGGAAGAGTGTTATTTCTGTCATGCCGTTGGGCATTGGAACAGAAATTGTAGACTCTACCTGGAAGATCAGGAGAAGAAGAAGCTTAAAGAAGCTTCGACTTCTGGTGTCTTCGTTATAGAGGCTAATTTGTTTACTTCTACGTCGTGGGTATTAGATACCGGAAGCGCCTCGCATATTTGTGGAAATATGAAAGATAATTGGCAAAAGGAGAAGTAGATCTCCGCGTTGGGAATGGAGCAAAAATTGTTGCATTAGCCATCGGGACTTCTGATCTGACTTTACCTTCTAGGCCTTGTATTTGAGTTGCATGATTGTTATTTTGTTTATGC
>NW_010966707.1:0-309 GCF_000463585.1 Tarenaya hassleriana
AGTCCGTTTCCTTGGTCCGAGCTGACCTGGAATCGGAGCGCAGACCAACTGGGCTTGGTCCCGGGCTGACCAAACTTGGTCAGCTCCGGACCAACTCAGTCCTTGGTCAGTCCGCCGGTCTTCGTCTCAGACGCTATAGATGAAGTTGCATCTATTTTATTAGTCGATTTGCCAAGACGAAAAAGCGGTTGAACTTGAAGGGTGGCTCAAACCATGCCCTTGTTCAACATATGATATCGTGAGATAAAGGATCAGAACTCGAGCTGTTATTGCCTTGGTTAGATCACCTCTAACTCAATTCAACGTGGG
>NW_010966708.1:0-792 GCF_000463585.1 Tarenaya hassleriana
CCATCCTCAGGTTCCTTGGATCGACAAAACCTTAATTCGGGTTGTGTCATGTACACATCCTTGGTCAAGTTCCCGTTAAGGAACGCGGTCTTGACATCCATTTGCCATATCTCATAGTCGTAATATGCGGCTATGGCAAGTAGGATCTTGATGGACTTCAGCATAACTACAGGCGAAAAGGTCTCATCATAGTCAATACCATGAATTTGACGGAATCCTTTCGCCACAAGTCATGCCTTATACGTGTGCACGTTGCCATCCATGTCGGTCATCTTCTTGAAGATTCACTTGCATCCGATGGGTTTTATCCCTTCAGATGCATCAACTAAAGTCCATACTTGGTTGTCTGACATGGATTGCATTTCAGACTTCATAGCCTCGTGCCATTTCTCGGAATCGAGACTCGCCATAGCCTCTGGGTATGTGTTAGGCTCGTCATGTTCTAATAACATGAGTTCTTCATTCCCAGTCACGAGAAATCCATATCTCGCTGGCTCTTGGCGAATCTTGCCTGATCTCCGAGGTTCATGATACGTGTGTATCGAGTCTAAAATCTATAACCCGATTCACAACTCACCGCAAGGATACAGATCGTCGTAACACGGGGTCGAACGCAAGGACCGGTAGCTAAATCTAAATCTAATCGAGACTAAATCAAAGCAAGTAGAAGTGAAAGTGATGGTGGAAGTATATGGAAAGAATAGAAAATAAGGAAGCAAAGCAATAAGAATGTGTAAACTAGCAATCTAAGATGACTGTGGGTGTCGGGACCGTATTCGCGTGTATGGGTAT
>NW_010966709.1:0-791 GCF_000463585.1 Tarenaya hassleriana
GGAAAAGAATTGAACTTGTCTACACTCCTGTCCGGGAGGATAGAATAAAAGGCAATCCTAGGAGTATTGTATCTGATGGTATTGCTCCGGGTGAGTCGTCTTTTGTGAACTATCCATTAACCATTAATGTAAAGAGTATACATTGCCTTTCGAAGATACCAAAAGTAGAAATATGCGAAAGATGAGAACAATGTGGCCTTGCTTGCTACATTATGCATGGTATGTGAATGGCTCTTTCAACTTACCTGGAGAAGCTTTAGCAGCTGCCATCACTGGAAACACTTATGGGTGTATTTCAATCTTTTAACTATAAGACATTAACTCAGACTCCTACACGATGGTTGTGCACTGTTTTCGACAAATCTCATGTCCTCCCTTTTATCCTTTCCGGACAGCAAATCCTATGGGGCTGGAGCTTGTAATTCCTGAGTGTTGCGAGAAACAAGAGGTTGTGCCACATAGAATCTATTTTGGTGGACATGAAGGTGGTGGTGACTACATATGGTACAGAACTAAGAATAAGTTGCATGGATCTGCACTCATGGAAATATCCTTTGGGGGTGAAGATGTTACTGTTTGTTGTAGGACATTGTAAGAACTGAAAGATCCCATAAACCTGACATGATTTTCTCTCAGGGTTTTTTTTTATTGAATGAGATGTATGTGAGTGGTCTGACATTTCTTGCAGAAAATATACTCCATCCCTTGAAGATGTAGGGGCTTATCTAGTCTTGTACTGGATTCCTACTCGTTCAGATGGAAGACATGGGAAGCCAGTTATATCAATTTCA
>NW_010966710.1:0-318 GCF_000463585.1 Tarenaya hassleriana
TTTTGTATGGACACCTAAGCTTAATCTATGATGTCTTTGAGTTTTTCTCTATTGGTTTGATGTTTTGTGCTTAATGCTATTGATTTGGGCGAAACCCTTTCTATTTCGAACCTACTGATGTGCACGCACCGAGTCTTATATTTAGTACCCGATTCGTACCACTATCCGCAAGTATACGGTAGTTGTAGTATCGGGCAAGTGCTTTACTTATAGAGCTTCTAAATCTAACCGGTTTCTGTGCAACGGTTGTTCATAATCCGAATAGACCATCCATTCGATTATGTAATCCCAATCCCGGAGCTCCCACTAAATCAAGCA
>NW_010966710.1:494-1717 GCF_000463585.1 Tarenaya hassleriana
AGAGGTAGAACGGACGTTTCAGGCTGGCAGAACGTTCGGTCTCGACTTCAGAAGTCAGAACGGACGTTCAGTCTAGTAGAACGGACGTTCTGCATGGCAGAACGGACGGTCCAACCTTCCGTTCTGTGCCAATCAGTCCGTCACCCTTGGACCATCCGGTCTGGCTTACCCAGAACGGACGGTCTAGGGTAGGTCTCCGTGATCAGATCACGTTTCCCCGCGTTCTGATGTAATTACACTTCAAACTAACATCTCGTAAGCGGTTTGGACAAAAAAATTCCGAACACAAAGTTACTTTGATCCAAAGTGTTCCTAAAACACTACTAACACTTATGGGATTCGTTTTGTGTTCATAGCTTTCGATCGAATAATGCTCAACGACTTTCAACCCCGATTCCTCCTCCGAACCATTTGTATGATCGTACATTACACTCCCAAAGCGTTGAATTCGTGAAATTCGATCCGTGGGACCAGTGGGACTAGTGGGACCAGTGGGACCGTCGGGATGTGATAAAATTTGGTTTAGGGGATTACATTTCCGGTTTAGTAATAGGGTTTCTGGTCTGGATACTTGAATTTCTTGTTTGGGGTAAATCAATTGGAATTAGGTTTATGGGGAGATGTGCACCAATATCATTTACAACGGGCCCACACATCTGATTCTGCAGAAAAGCAGTTCCACTTTTTGGCCAATATGCAATTCCGAAAATTTAAACTTTCCCGCCAACCGAATTCCAAAATTTTGGCCAATATGCAATTCCGAAAATTTAAACTTTCCCGCAATAAACATTCAGAAAATATCTAACACAAAAAATAAAATCAAAGGTTCAAAGGTTCAAAGGTTCAAACAGAATACAAGAAATATCATAATTTATCTTGCATCTGGGGAGGAATCGTCACGTCTTACATCGGGAGCAAGACTCACAATCTGGCCATTTAAGAAGATATCTGCAGCAATCTTCTCACGAATCGATGAAATATTTTCATCGCAAATTTGATTGCACAATATTCTTTCTTGACCTCGCATCAGGGCTTCAAGGTACATGATGGTAAACACACCGCAGTCATCTCCGTTACCATTTTGAGGCAGCCCTTCGACGTAATGATAGTCAAACATGGTGCTTTCATCAAATTGGTATATCTTGGCGACCGTATATATCTTTGGGAGCCACCACACCAACCGGCCAATAATAGCGTCAACGTTCGGCCTCATTTTGAGGTTG
>NW_010966710.1:2247-3067 GCF_000463585.1 Tarenaya hassleriana
AAGAAGTTGATTTAGGTATTTGACTGCAACCTCAAAATGAGGCCGAACGTTGACGCGATTATTGGCCGGTTGGTGTGGTGGCTCCCAAAAATATATACGGTCGCCAAGATATACCAAATTGATGAAAGCACCATGTTTGACTATCGTTACGTTGAAGGGCTGCCTCAAAATGGTAACGGAGATGACTGCGGTGTGTTTACCATCATGTACCTTGAAGCCCTGATGCGAGGTCAAGAAAGAATATTGTGCAATCAAATTTACGATGAAAATAGTTCATCGATTCGTGAGAAGATTGCTGCGGATATCTTCTCAAATGGCCAGATTGTGAGTCTTGCTCCCGATGTAAGATGTGACGATTCCTCCCCAGATGCAAGATAAATTATGATATTTCTTGTATTCTGTTTGAACCTTTGAACCTTTGAACCTTTGATTTTATTTTTTGTGTTAGATATTTTCTGAATGTTTATTGCGGGAAAGTTTAAATTTTCAGAATTGCATATTGGCCAAAATTTTGGAATTCGGTTGGCGGGAAAGTTGAAATTTTCGGAATTGCATATTGGCCAAAATTTTGGAATTCGGTTGGCGGGAAAGTTTAAATTTTCGGAATTGCATATTGGCCAAAAAGTGGAACTGCTTTTCTGCAGAATCAGATGTGTGGGCCCGCTGTAAATGGTATTGGTGCACATCTCCCCATAAACCTAATTCCAACTTCATTACCCCAAACCAGAAATTCAAGTATCCAGACCAGAAACCCTATTACTAAACCGGAAATGTAATCCCCTAAACCGAATTTTATCACATCCCGACGGTCCCACTGGTC